>NW_024582665.1:149428-154613 GCF_018398535.1 Haplochromis burtoni
TTGAGTATGAACTTATACAAAATGCAGCAAGATATTTAAAAAACATTTTTGTTGATTAAAAAACACTATCGGATTCATATCGGTATCGGCAGATATCCAAATTTATGATATCGGTATCGGACATAAAAAAGTGGTATCGTGCCATCTCTAGTACCAAACCCTAAGAACTAACACAAAATCAGAAGAAACTAGAAAATAATAACAATAAACTCAAAACGCTGGGTCACCGAGCCAGTATAATGCATGACAGTGTAAGTGGGCCAGCGAAGACCAGGTGCAGGTCTCAAGTTCTTATTTAACATGTCTCTACTCATATTTATTTATTTTCATATTAAGAGTTCAGAATGATTGTTTAATCTACAACGTGTGACGCACATATTAAAGCGAGTTTTACTTGGAAATTCATTTGTTTACTTGATTTATTCTTATTTAGCTTTCTCCAGCTAAATGAGCTAAATGAGAAAATATTGGGACCACATCATATTTGCATTTTATTTAAGATGAGATTCCCTTTTTGATTTGACAAAAATCCAAGATTTCATTCTTGCATCCTTAATCCTCAGTCAATTTGCTGTTCTGCAGACTTTTGTATGCTGGCTCTGAGATGTTTTACAGATCCAGCTAACTGGAATATTTTCATTATTTGTGCCATCAGTTATATTTGCAGTTTTTCTGTTATGACAAATACCTGTCATTTTAAGCACTGTAAGGATGCTGTGTCTGGCTGCAGTAAAAACATTTTGACAGGAGAGGTCAGTAGAGGCTCTTCAATAAAGATCCATGTGTCCTTAATACAGATTCAGGCTGGTGCATGAAATTTTAGCTGTGAATAATGGCATTGAAGAAAGAAGCAAAAAAAGATGGTCACACTGAGAAATCTATGTAAGTCTTCTTTGAAATAATTAAGAGTGTTTTTACCCACAGGTACCTTTGGGCCATTGGCAAAAATGTATGGAAAAGATGGAAGAAAAGATTCTTCGTGCTAGTCCAGGTAAGTACAGCCAGTTCATTGGGTTTATTTAGCTCCGACAAGATAAGTCAAAGAAGAAATCAAATGAAAAAGAGAACAAGCACAAATAACAACAAAGGTGCCAGTGACTGGGGACTCATCAGAAATGGTAATCTTAATTCAAGGGACTCGTAGTATAATCCTGTGCATATAGGTCAGTGCAGAATTTCAAGACTGAGCTCTGATAGAGGGTTTTTTAAGATAAATGAAGTGTAGCATTGTGTAATCTGTTTGTTTGAATATTGGCTTTTAGATAGAAGTTATGCTGCTCCTTTGTCAGCTCTAATAATAATCAATTACATTAATTGAATATATTTAGCTACTGATTCCAAAGAACAATTTTTCCTGTTTGAGAATGAAAAGTTATAAAAAATTATATAATAATTATACCAGCAAGTCCATTTTGTTTAGTAGCAAACAGGAGTTAATTTCTCTGCTTGCCAAAAAAATAAAATAAAATAAAATAAATAAATAAATAAATAAATAAATAAATAAATAAATAAATAAATATATATATATATAATTCTGAGCTCAACAACCTGATGGCACCCAACAGAGGAGCACGAGCAGCCTTTAACATAAGCTTTGCTTTATGACAATAATATTTTCACAGGCCACATGTTGTGTGTGCTACAAGAAAGAGAGATGCAGCCAAGCTGTCTTCCCTCGGCTGTCAGACGATTGATGGAGAGGCCAAGCAGGCTTTTGTCAGGAGGTGGGGGGTTGGTGTATGTTTGAGGGAAAGAGGAGGTAGCGGCCATTTCCTGGTTGCTCTACATTGGGAGGTGGGCAGCAGGCAGGAGGGGTGGGGGCTTTGGGCGGATGCCTGTCTCTTGTGTGTTAGAGAGGATATGTCTCAGAGGTACAAGTTGACAAGCGATTGACAAAGTCGAGTGAACACTATCTGGCCTAACACTCGCAGCTAAAAAAGCCGGAGTGCCGCCAACTTGAAGCCTCTCACTTGCTCCCGGCTAAATAGATAGCAAGTGACAAATATTGGTCAATAGAATGTGCAGTGTGTGTGTGTGTGTGTGTGTGTGTGTGTGTGTGTGTGTGTGTGTGCGGTGTGTGAGAGAGTAGGAGAGAGAGAGCGAGCGAGGCCTTTTTGAACAAGACAGCACAGACTAGACGATGGAAATACAAAACTCTGAACTCTGCTCAGACACCGTAACTATGGTTGTTTAAATGGGCCTACTCCAATTGGAACACCTAGATGACAGATTCTAAAGGGCTGCACTCAGGTCTGGTGATGGGGCACAATATAGGCAGAGGAGTTAAGCCTCATAGATGTTGACCCATATCACACCTATCTGTCTGCTACTCCAACACACTCACAGCGGATGAGTGTCTAGTCAGGTAAATGCTGAGCAAATGTACAGAAACTGATATCATGGCGACACCAGCTGGCTGGGGTCTTGACCAAAGTCTTTAACCAGTCAACCGTACCATCCTTTTTAAACTCATCGTCCTTATCTTGCTATCAAAAATGTCCACTACAAACAATTCAATTTTTGAATTCAGTTTTATTTATACAGTGCCAAATCACAACAACAGTCGCCTCCAGGTGCTTTATATTGTAAGGTAGACCCTACAATAATACATACAGAGAAAAACCCAACATATGACCATATGACCACCATCATATGACCCATTATGAGGAAGCACTTTGGCAAGAGGAAGAAACCTCCAAGCTGAACCAGAGCTCTAGGGAGGCCGGCCATCTGCTGCGACCGGTTGGGGTGAGAGAAGGAAGACAGGATAAAGACATGCTGTGGAAGAGAGACAGAGGATTAATAACAGATATGATTCAATGCAGAGAGGTCTGTTAACACATAGTGAGTGAGAAAGGTGACTGGAAAGGAAAAACTCAATGCATCATGGGAATCCCCCGGCAGCCTACGTCTATTGCAGCATAACTAAGGGAGGATTCAGGGTCACCTGGTCCAGCCCTAACTATATGCTTTAGCAAAAAGGAAAGTTTGAAGCCTAATCTTGAAAGTAGAGATAGTGTCTGTCTCCTGAATCCAAACTGGAAGCTGGTTCCACAGAAGAGGGGCCTGAAAACTGAAGGCTCTGCCTCCCATTCTACTTTTAAATACTCTAGGAACAACAAGTAGGCCTGCAGAGCGAGAGCGAAGTGCTCTAATAGGGTGATATGGTACTACAAGGTCATTAAGATAAGATGGGGCCTGATTATTTAAGACCTTGTATGTGAGGAGCAGGATTTTGAATTCTGGATTTAACAGGAAGCCAAAACAGGAGAAATCTGCTCTCTTTCTAGTTCCTGTCAGGACTCTTGCTGCAGCATTTTGGACCTTAGTGGTTCAAGAGGTCTCTCCATTTACACGAACTGCTCTAATAGGATATTATGGTCGACAGTATCGAATGCTGCACTAAGGTCTAGCAGGACAAGCACAGAGATGAGTCCACTGTCAGAGGCCATAAGAAGATCATTTGTAACCTTCACTAAAGCTGTTTCTGTGCTGTGATGAGCTCTGAAACCTGACTGAAACTCTTCAAATAAACCATTCCTCTGCAGATGATCTGTTAGCTGTTTGACAACTACTCTTTCAAGAATATTTGAGATAAAAGGAAGGTTGGAGACTGAAAGCTGGGTCAAGAGATGGCTTTTTAAGTAAGGGCTTAACTACTGCCAGCTTGAAGGCCCGCGGTACATTATTAGAGATAGGTTGATCATATTTAAGATGGAAGCATTAA
This sequence comes from Haplochromis burtoni, assembly GCF_018398535.1. Taxonomy (NCBI): domain Eukaryota; kingdom Metazoa; phylum Chordata; class Actinopteri; order Cichliformes; family Cichlidae; genus Haplochromis; species Haplochromis burtoni. The sequence continues at coordinate 153,156 of NW_024582665.1, forward strand.
TTAATGGCAGGACTTCTTTGAGCAGTTTTGTAGGAATGGGGTCTAAAAGACACACTGATGGCTTGGGGTAAGTAATTACTGAAGTTAATTTAGAAAGATCAATTGGAGAAAATGACTAAATAAATATTGATGGTACTGAAACCAGCTGTATATAATATTATGTCTGTGACACAGTTATGAGTATTTTTTTCATTAATGGTTCAAATTGTATCTGTGATGAAATTAGTGAAGTCGGTACTAGTCAATGATAATGGAATGGGTGGCTCAAACGAGCTCTGACTTTTTGTCAGCCTGGCTACAGTGCCGCACTACAGAGAAACCTAGGGTTGTTCTTGTTTTCTTCAATCAGTGATGAGTAGTTAGATGTTCTGGCTTTATGGAGGGCTTTTTTTATAAAGCAGCAAAAATATTTCACCAGGCTAGATGATGATCTTTTAAATTTGTGATTCACCATTTCCTCTCCAGCTTTTGAGTTAATGGTCATAATAAGCAGTGGTAGTAGTAAGACTTCAAGCTGCAGGTTTGACAGGATGAGTTGCAGCAAGAAAGCCATTGCTAAAATGTCAGAATAAGACAAAGAGGGTTGTCTGGGCCATGACACACCGCCACTGGACTACTGAAGAGTGCAAGAAGGTATTATGGACTGATGAATTGAAATTTGAACTACTCAGTTCATCACGCAGGATCTTTGTACTGTGTTGAGTAGGGTGAAAGGATGGTTACACAGTGAGTGGCATCAACTGTCAAACATGGAGGAGGTAGTGTGATGGTCAGGGGCAGTTTTGGTGGAATGTACAAGTTGGAATGTACACTCTGTTCAAGTTGGTGACTTGTACAGAGTGAGAGGCACCCTGAACCAAAATGGTTACCACAGCATTCTGCAGTTCCATACAGTACCCTCTGGTATGTGCCTAGTTGGTCAGGGGTTCATCCTACAGCAAGGTAATGACCCAAAACATAAGTCCAAGCTATACCAGGACTACCCTCAGGAAAAAAGAACAAGAAGGTAAGCTTGAAAACATGGAGTGTCCGGCACAGTCTCCAGACTTAAACCCCATCGAGCTGGTTTGGGATGAACTGGATAGAAGAGTGAAAGCAAAGCAGCCTACAATGTCCACATTTATGGGAACATCTGCAACAGATATGGGAGAATATTTGATTTCTATTGTAGAAAGAATGCCACGGGTGTGTTCAGCTGTCATATCTGCCAAATGTTGGTTACTTTGATGAGTCAAACTTTAGAATACATTTTAGTGTATAAACTGATTCAATGATTTCTTTTTTTTAACTTGAATTGCTTATTTGTACTATGCTTTTATTTCAGAGTGCAATGAGACATAGGTGGGTAAAATTAGTAACAAAATAATTGACCTTTCTTGGGGTAGCATTCAGGTAGCTGCTCTGCTCTGTGTTGGTACAGGGCATTGAAGATGATAACAGTGGGTGGATTATATTCTT
>NW_024582665.1:154854-157583 GCF_018398535.1 Haplochromis burtoni
AAACTTAGTTACAGCGCTTTCAGAAAGACATCTACTGTGATAAAGTCTACTCTCCACCGCTGTGTAATCAATTATTGTAAATGTAAATGTTATCAGGAAATGATCAGACAGGAGAGGGTTTTCAGGAAACACTGTTAAATGTTCAGTTTCTATGCCATATGTTAAAACAAGATCTAGAGTGTGATTAAAGTGGTGGGTGGGTTCTTTTACATTTTGAGAGAAACCAATTGAGTCTAATAACAGATAGGGCTTTGGAGCGTGATGTCACGGGGGTGGGCGTGGAAAGGATTTTGGCCCGATCCGCCATTTTGGGGGTCTAAGTAAGGAGCGAAAGCATAGCCATGGTTCGTACTTGCTGTGTGGTCGGCTGCAATGTTCGATCTTACGACCGGCACGGGAATAAGTTTCGATTGTCTTTTTATGCTTTCCCAACCTGGAAGCAACATGAAGGAGCTCATGTATCGGATATTACCAAACGAAGGCGTCTAGCCTGGATAGCAGCCGTGAGACGAGCTGATATCAAGTTCTGTTACGTCTCCAGATATCAGCTGGTGTGCTCAAGACATTTTCATTCCGGTAAGTTCTAAATATGTTCACATCACACTTTATAGCTGAATAATATCATCGTTGGTGGTCTCGGAAGTTATAGAAATTGCGATCAAACATAGAATGGAGTGACTTGATTGGTTGATGTAAAGACAATAAATGAAATGAGACAGGAAGGACACAAATTGGCGTTAATAATTTACCCGATTATCAATGTGTTAATTGCATGTACTTTACAATTATGGGCATATAATATGATAACGATATTTTAGCAGTTAAATGATAAATGTGTAACATTAATTATGGTGGGGGGTGGAAAATGGCTATTTCACTCGGTGCACTCCAGCTGACTTACTTTGACGACGTACTCAGAGTTTGGCGGCTTGAAAATAGCCAAATCTTGCACCCAGCCATTTGTAAATTGGATGTGCGCCTCCAGTGACTTGTAATTACGAAACTGGTTCGCTGTGTAAGCGCTTACTCCACAAACAAGATACGTGAAGATATCGGGGTAGGACAGTGGCGGTAAGTCGTCTGGGTCTTTACTCCACTGCCGTATTTCATATGGGTCCAGATTTGCGATGCACTCTATTTTTTTTCAAGTACCGCTGCTTCGCCTCTGGACGCAATCGGTCTCTATACCGTCCGTTTTCTTTTGAGCTGCTTTTAAGCATGTTTCTTGTCGTCGTCGTTCCAACACAGTGTGTTTGTTTTGATTCGTAGACCCCGAAAATGGAGCTGCGCTCCCACAATGCATTGCGGCGTGACGTCAACTCCAAAGCCCTATTAAATGCCATGTTGAGGCTGTCATTTTTAGCATCTACATGGATGTTAAAATCACCCACAATAATGATTTTATCTGAGCTGAGCAGTAAATCAGATAAAAAGTCTGAGAAATCAGACAGAAACTCTGTGTAAGGCCCAGGTGGACGATAGATGATACCAAATAAGTCTAGTTTTTGTGTTTTCCAGCTGGGGTGGACAAGGCTAAGCATCAGGCTTTCAAATTAATTAAAAGTCTGTCTTGGTCTTTGGTTGAATACCAAGCTGGTGTGAAAAATTGCTGCCACACCGCCCCCTCGGCCTCTCCCAGAGAAGCTGCAGAGAGGCGTGTAAGACTGCAACTCTGCTTCCTGGTCCCAACTCTGCATAGTTACTTTTGGGTGGTTTAATAAATTTGGCCAGATTTCTAGAACTGAGAGCTGCTCCATCCAAAGTGGGATGGATGCCGTCTCTCCTAACAAGACCAGGTTTCCTCCAGAAGGTTTGCCAGTTATCTATGAAGCCCACATCGTTTCTGGGACACCACTCAGACAGACAGCAATTTAAGGAGAACATGCGGTAGGGTTACATCCCTAACAAGGATATTAGTTTCTTTGTGTCTTGTCTAGGCTCCACCTCCTCTGTCCTGATTGGGTGCTGCTGCCTTAATCAAGTCAATTATTAATCAGCAAAGCCCTATATAATGTCTGTAGAGCTCTATTTCTGGGCCTTCTGGCTACTTTGATTGCCGTACTCACTGCGTTGTGCAGGCTTAAATACCTTTGACTTATATTTCAACCTCATGTGACTTTGTTTAGACTGTGTTTGTAAGGGGAGAGCTGCCTTTTTTTGTTATTCCTCATTTTCTCCTCTTCATGTGCTAGTTAGATAGGTTATTGTTGTTGGCTGTACACTTTGTTTTCCTTGGAGTTATTATTTCCTTTTAGGGATGTTTTGTGTTTTGTGTTTTGTGACAAGATGGCGCGGCCACGTCCAGACGCCTTCCTGACCGCTCTGCTCCGACTATCCACTTTTCTTGTTTTTTACTTTTTATTTTTTGCTCTGGTTTACATCCCAAAATTCTCTAGTCTTATAGTATACGACAGCGGATCACTTGTAAACATCGGTGCCAAGGTTGCACATCTAATCTTGGACACTTTTAAACTCGACCCTTCCTGGTCGCCAGAGATTCTACGCGGACCACGAGGGAGGTAAAACGGTGATCTGCCCACTCAGAAGCTACGCTACAGGACGCACTCAACCACGTCGACTGGGACATGTTCAGAGCATGCGCAGTCAACATCAACGAGTTTACAGAAGTAGCAGTATGCTTCGTCAATATGCTAGCGGAGGAGATTATCCCCACTGCGAGAGTCACCACATTCCCAAACCAGAAACCGTGGATGGACAGATCGATCCGC
>NW_024582665.1:159078-161473 GCF_018398535.1 Haplochromis burtoni
TGTTAAGTTAACATGGGCATATATTTTACATGGGCTCAACATTGTTTAGTATATATGGGACCCACTTGGGTTTCTAACATTAAATCCATCTGGGTGGGCATCCAATGTAGGTCCTAGTTGGGTCAGTGATGGTAAATGTGTACATTGGTTCAAAATGGTAGCACATGCTTATGTGAGGATTCTTCTTCTGTGAAGAGCCAGAGAAAGTGTTATTTGAATAAAGGAGGATTTATTCCAAACAAGCCCAACACAGATTGCACACAACCCAGGGAGTTCTGAAAGTCTGAAAGTCAAATTGTAAAAAGAAACTCAAAAGAAAGCATCAACATAACTCTCTTTTATAACCTGCAGATGGCACCCATGGGGTACCATTCTCTAACAAATCACCCTAACTTTAACATATTTGGCACAACCTCAGTCTATCACTTTTGCTATCCTTAAGTACAGTCAGATGTTCTTTACCCTTCATTTTTGACCCTCTCAGTATTTAGCCTTGGCTAGCGAATGTACTCAAAGTCCACGTTGAGACCTTAGGATGTTATGTGTTATCAGACACTACAACCCAGCTGTCAAGTGAGACTATAGGAACTTTGGTGTTTTTGAACATTCAATGTTACTCAAAACACTCTGCACACTATTCCAAATAACTGGTTTAAAACTGGTTACGTTTTAATTTTAGATTTCATTTTAAGTACTTAATGTGAACTTTCAGCGCTCTGCATGGTAGGCTGCATGGTGAGGCTCAGATAAGATAAATAAGGACTTCATGATTCTTCTTAGGTAAATTCACTTGTCACAGCAGCAATAATAAGTGATTAAAACGGACGCAATAGTAGAAAAAAAGGAAAAGCAAAAAATACAAATAAAAAACCTAAGATAAAAGTGAATTACACAGACAAAATCTAGATTTGGCATTTGCAAATTGAGGGTAACTGGTTGTTCAAACAATTAAGACTATTTACTTAGGCAAATATACAGTTGAGGATTTTTAGTAGGTCAGACATACTCTACTGTATTAGAGAAAAGACAGTTAGCTACATGGAAGATGGAAGTTTTGGTTAATCCGATCCAGTAAAGCTCCTGAAGTATATTACTGATCTGTTAAAATGTTACTCTTCAAACTTGTGCCCTCAAATTATATAACCAGAAATAATTTATATTTTCTTTGAACTACTGGAAAGAAGAGGGAATGGGGTCTTTCAAGCAGTCACACTTCAACTGTGAAACTCCCTTGTCTTTATGAAGTATTGACACTATTGAAACTTTTCAAAAGCAGTCTAATGTTAGAAGAGCTTTTAGGTAAACTGTTTCTGTTGTTATTCTTCTTCTTATCATTATTATATATTTTATTAATTACATTTTTTTTATGATGTTGATTTGGGTGACAAATATTATATATGAATTTTTTTAAACATATTGACCATCCCTATACTTAGGGCTGCACGATTTTGCATAAAATGAGAATCACGATTTTTTGACTTAGAATTGAGATCACGATTTTCTTTTCCAGTATAAATATTTATTGCACTTATTAACTGCACATCAACTTCGCAACAGTTGAAACTGAACATAAAAACAATAAATAAACATAAAAACAACAAATGTCTCACGTTTTGTTGTTGCCGCAAAATGTTGTGCTGCTTGAAATTCCGTCTCCACCGTTGCTCGACACTGCGTGTACAGAGCAGGTAGTGCAACAATAGAAAAATAGTTGCGGGACGGCACTGTGTAGCGTTTGTCTAGGGCATAGGTGTCAAACTCTGGATTCACTCTTCCCAGTCTGGTGCAGGTCTACAATACTTTTCCTGGTGTCCTTCGAAAGCTCTTTGGTCTTGGCCATGGCGGAGTTTGGAGTCTGACTGTTTGAGGCTGTGGACAGGTGTCTTTTATACAGATGATGAGTTCAAACAGGTGCCATTCATACAGGTAACGAGTGGGGGACAGAAAAGCTTCTTACAGAAGACGTTACAGGTCTGTGAGAGCCAGAGATTTTCCTTGTTTGAGGTGACCAAATACTTATTTTCCACCCTGATTTACGAATAAATTCTTTACAAATCCTACCATGTGGATTCATGGATTTTTTTTTCACATTCTGTCTCTCACAGTTGAAGTGTACCTCTGGTGCAAATTACTGACCTCTGTCATCATTTTAAGTGGGGGAACTTGCACAATCGGTGGCTGACTAAATACTTTTTTGCCCCACTGTATGTGCGAATGCTGTTTGTTGATTACAGTTCAGCGTTTAACACAATAGTGCCCTGCAGACTGTTCACAAAGCTGAGGGATCTGGGACTTAACAGCCGTCTGTGTGCATGGGTGTTGGACTTCCTCACTGGCAGAACTCAGGTGGTGAGGGTGGGTAGATGCATCTCTAACAGAATCACCATCAAACACG
>NW_024582665.1:161498-188781 GCF_018398535.1 Haplochromis burtoni
AGGGGGACCGTGATGGTGTGATCCAGCCTTTGTTAAGCAGGTCTTGCAAATACTCTTTCACTTCGTTGTGCAGGGGTTTTGGGATGGACATGTAAGTCTTTTTCACAGGATTTGTGTCATGGAGGCTTATGTGCATCCTCAGGGATGGTATGCAGCCAACATCGTCACTGTCATATGCAAACGCCTCACATTCCTCTCGCAACACCTTCCTCGCAGCCGCTCGCTGATTTTCATCCAGATGCTGGAGATCCACTGGTGGGTCCCATGACTTTGGTCTCTGTTGGTTCTCTCGTGTCTGTGTGTTACTCGGGTTGTGTGACTTTAGCTCTGTACCATTTTTGTTCTCTTGTGTCAGCTCATTTACTTTAGTCTGGATGCCAGCTGTGTATACAGTCTTTACTGGTTCAAGGTATCCAATCACTTTACGGCTCTCCAGATAAACGGTGTGGTCTGTGGTGTTAGTCACAGGGATGGGCACATATGGTACTTTTCTGTCTGGGATTTTCACCAGTACATCACTGAATATTATGCCCTCTGGTGGTGGGTCAGCTCCATCAGGTAGAAAGAGCATGTCTTGGCCCCGGGCATGTGAACTAACGTGTGCCCGTACATAAACTGTGGTGACTTGGTTCGCTGACAAAGGCACTCTTCTTACACCAGTCCTTACCACACCTGTCTCTGGGCCTTCACTGCTGTTCTGTACAAGTTTGACAACATTATGTGCAGTGCGTACAGTTATTTCAAACGCTTTACTCACATAGTGTGCTAGCTGTTTTCTTCCTCCTTTGGTCTTTACTTCTTCCTGGTTCACGATAGCTTCAATGACATTGTAGCCAATGATGGGATCACTGGCCACAGCCGGGTCACTGGATACCAATATTGGAACTTGCAGCTCACTGGTTGGAGACAAATCACTGCCTAGTCTGAAGCTGACTTCTATCCAACCAATGTAGGGAATGGGTGTGTCATTTGCAGCAAACACTGTGAGCGTCTCATTGTCTAACAGTTCTGAAACAGGTCTGACGACTGTGTGAGGGAGGTGGTTTTGCCGCCAGTTTTCATTTACTATGCTGGACTGTGCCCCTGAATCCCACAACACCTTAGCTGGGTGATTGTCCATAAAACAGTTCACAGTACATCTGTTTCCCACTAGGCTTACTAACCGTGACTTACGTTGAGGGGGTAGATAGTGAACCTCAGTTACCGCTGATGGGACACTAGCTGCAGTTTCTTTGGAGGATGTTGGTGGGCTTGACTGTTCATTATGGGACCGTGGGCTTTGGACTACTGTTGGTCCCATCTCAGTAGTCCCTCCCCGTTTCCCGATGGCAGTCTCGGTGCTCGGCATCCACGGGAGTAGTGGCCCTCTCGCCCACATTTGAAACAGTGCAGGCAGTTCTCTCCTTTCCCCTCTTCTTTGCACTTTTTACAGCCTTTTTCTCGTTGCTTTGGTGCCATGGTGCGGGGACTGGTTTCCATAGCAGCCATGAACATTTGTTTCATCTCTTTACGTAGTTCTTCTATAATCTGCTGCGTGTCTGACTTAGTCTCTTTATTTTTCACTGTCGTCATGGCCACTGTAGCGGGGAATTCTCTGGGTTTGGAGGGGCTCTGAGCAGATGTCAGGGCTGTTTGGCATTCTGCTTGGAGCTCTTGGACCCTGGGAATCTTGGCTGCAGTGGACCTTTTCCGTTTCTCAAATCTCTCATTTTCTAGCTTTGAAGCTTCATTGACTTTCTCAATCAGTTCTTCATCTGTTATGGTTATGTCGTTTAGGGGGGGCAGAAGCTGATACTTGATAGAGTCACTGAGCAGCCCAGTTTCAATGGAGCGGAGGAATTTGCGCTGGATGGTGGCTCTGCTATACAGTTCATCTGTCTCCTCATTTGCCGCTTTCCATAACAACTTCTCTTTAAGTTCAATGGCACGAAATACAAAGTTTAAGGCAGTTTCTTTGGGCTCTTGGGAGATATTGAGGAGCTGATGGTAAAGCTCAGTGGGGCTGTCTACCCTATAGTGTCCCTTTAATATGGTGAGCAGTTTGCTAAGTGTTAACCCACGTTTAATCTCCAACATGTCTCTTAGGGGCGTTCCTGGACTAATGGCCCTAATTACCGCTTCCACAATTTCAGTCTCCGAGTGCCCTTTTTCACTCCCATTCTCAATCTGGCGAATCAAGCTGAGATAGGATAGCTTGTCCTTCTGCCCATTCTCTCCAATCTGCCCACAGATTTTAAACTCCCTCTTCAGTGTTACCTCTTGAAGAGTTCGCATTGCCTCTGGTCGGGCTCTGGGTGAGTAATCTGCAATATGTACTGGAGTAGCACATGCGGTGTTCTCAAGATCTTTCTTTTGCATAGACTCTATGCCTTGGGGTTCCCTTTCTGACTGACTCTCCCCTTTGCTTAGTCTCTGGATGTATACAGCAATGTCTTTATAAAACTGTTTTACTTGATCCTCTTCCTCACTTTTCTCCACATCATCAAACATGCCCTCTGCCAACCTGATGAGTGTCCTCTTGGTCTTGCTGTGAGACTCTGCGCTGTCCAGGCCGGAACATTTCAGTCGCCTGCAGACATCCACAAGATGCTCTCTCTCCAACTGCCACAAGGCTGCACTCACTTCGTCACGCAGAGGTTGCAGAGATTCCATTTCTTTTGGTTGAAGGTTCGTCTCTTGGGAAAGAAGGTGGTTGGTGATGGTGTTGACTCACTAGCGCCACCTCCTGGCTGGCTCGCCAAAATATGTTACACTGTTGAAATGATGGGCCAACTCATCTCCCGTGCAACATATTTATTTTTACAGAAAACTGTAAAAACAGAAAAATAAGACAATCAGTTCTCTTTGGCGCGCAGGCCGTATGCTGCCTCTTCATCACTGACACTACTTCTTCTAGTGTAGCGTCAGCTACCGATGCGTACAGGACCGAGCGCCCTCTGCTGGCGGAACTTATGCAACAGTAAAACTTACATTGCAGTGGCCTTACTAAAAGAAAATGTCTCTGAGCATCAAATAAAATGGGGGGCTACTATTTTCATGTCTCTGTCTTTAACATAGTGTAATGATGTCACCGTTCACTGAGGACTCACACGCAGGACTCTTCACTTTGAGGAGAAACAGTTTATTACACCAGGTATGTGTACAGACAGTGCAGGGAATTGTGCTATATACAAGTGTGACGGGGTCCAGGCTCCAGGAAATCCAAGGTGGGGAGGACAGGGAAAGCTTCTCTTCGCTCACTCACTGCTCGCTATAGCCACTCTCCAATCATTCAAAACTAAGGATCTGCTCGGGAAAACAGGGCCACGTCCAGAGGAACTAAACACAGAGTGTACACATTAGAATGAAGGCACAGAAATAGCAAGAGTCTAATGCTAAGAGACCTTTAGGAGACCTTCATTACTTTAGGTTTAACACCTTTAAGGGGAGTTATTATTTTGTCACTGCGAGCCTCAAATCAAACTGCTTTGAGATTAAACAGTAACACATGGAATTCATTCCTGTTGGTGTATTAATCACCAGCAATATCACAGAAAAAGAAATAAAAGTGGCAAAACTATGTGTCATAGTCAGGGCTTCAAGTGTTTCCTTTTTCTTGTTTTTGGCCCAACGACTGATTGTAAAGCTCACATGTAAGTCTTCATGTTTTTAAATCAGATATTGGTTCTGTACATGTGACATTATGTTTTTTCATATCCTGAAACGTGCTGCTAAACAAACTGAGGCAGACTAACTGTGCTATTTAAAGGTTGCAGGTTAGTGCAGGATAAACAGGTTAGTTTGCTGCAGAACAGTGTGTGACTGCTGCACAGTGGCTGTGGTTTCATGCTCAGTTTGGTTACATCAAGTGTAGCAGAGATGAATTTGAAGTTAAGATTCACTGAATTTCACCTTCATACCAGCTGAATAGTGTCTAATAAAAAGAGCATAAACAGTTTACTGTCAGTGTAGAGGATGGAAATCAGTTCAACTAATGAAACATCTGCTGACATCTGGTTGAATTCACTTGTGTAAATCCACAAAGAGCAGCAGGTCAGCTGATCACAGCCTGTACATTCAGAAAATCTACTGGAGCTCTCAGCAGTAATTATACTGAGTCGTGAATGTTTTCCCCACACTGAGCTGTTGCAACTGATTTTAGGGTTCCTCCACCTGCTGAATCCACTTTAACCCCTGACTGCCCATTTTACTGTTTAGAGACAAAGTCACCGTCTACAATGTAGGCAACAAAAAATAGCCTTTTTCCTAGTGTAAGTCCAGAAACTCACCTCAGACATGTTGTTCTTTTCCTCACTCCACTGCAATCCTGGAGAAACGCCCCTCTCTGTAGCTTTGCTTCAGCATTTAATAGTGAGTGAGTCCTGCTCCCGTGTCATTCCCTCCATGTCTCGCCTCGACCTTCATGATCCCTGCTATAAATCAAGTTTTCATTCAAATCAAACAAACATGTACTGAGTCAGCTTTTGGCTCCAACCTCTTTACACCGGCTGCTCGGCCTTGACAGCACAAGGTCCTGGACCACGTTTACACGTCTTCATAAGTTAACAGATGTGAAGTATTTTCACATACGGCTTAAAGTTCCACAAAACTTGGTTTAATCAATGTGTGATGTTAAACTGAACCATCAGCTGATGGAAATGTTTATTATTAAACTCCTCGCCTTCATCTGTTTGAAGTTTAACAGGTACACGTCCTTCACTCAGAACATCCTGAAAAGCAGATGCAACAGATGCTGCTGCCTTGGTTTGAAGACACCTGCATGCATACTTGGAAAATCCATCTGTACATGTCAGTAAGTGTCTCACATTATCATTATCTGCACAATATTCACCCATATCAGCCAAATCAGCCTCAAACTGTTTGTCAGTTCCACTAATCAAAACTCTGTTTCTGGGAAAAGTCTTCTTGCTGGTTAATAACAAAGAAATAAACTGTTGGTAGATCCACTTTTTACAACGAATCATCCATCAATAAAAATCTAACTCAGTTCCAAAACAACAAATTCAACATTCATATAAAAAATCCAACCCTGCAGGGATCAAACATCTGATCAAACACCAGGGTTGGACACAGACTTTCTAATCTGACATCACAAAGTTATTCTGAAGCTGTAAATCTAATTAAAAACTCCCCAAAACTACTAAGAGAAAACCCTTAAAAGGTTCAGTGATAGAAGAAAAATCCTTTACATGTAAAATCAACAGAGGTTCCTGATAAACAGACTAATAAATGAAGAATAACTGAACAGTTTCTGTGTCATGAGTGAAATTTCAGTGAGTATGAATCATCTCCAGGAAGTAAAAAGGGTTGGAGCTCAGCATCAGTCAGAAGAGGAAGATGAGGTGATGAAGAAGAGAGCGTTCAGTGGAAAAAGGCCAGTGAGTTCATGTAAATGCTGCTTCTGCTGTAAGAAACAGACCTAAAAGTGAACAAATGCTTCATGATTTTCATTTCTATCCATCATCTTGAACACTGACTATAAATGTGTTCACTTCATTATTGTGTGATTTGGTTTCTTCACGTGTCTCCTTCAGTGCAAATAAAGGACTGTTAGAGTGTGTGCTGTGTGTTTGTCTGAAGCATGACAATCCTTTCCAACAAGTATTTCCAGCTGTTTGTCTCCACTCTGCACTTTAGTCTTTCTTCCTGTCATGTCTGTGTTTGTCCACCAGGTGTCTCCCTCAGCTCATTTTCTCCAAATCAGAAGCTTCAGATTTGTGGAGACGCTCTGCCTGCCAGACACAGCTCAGGGCAAGAAACATGTCTATCCTCCACAATATACAGGCCTGTGTCATTTAGTTCAACAGTCCCCAACCTTTTTGTGTGTCACCGACCGGCTATTAAGGTGTTGTTGATAAATACAACAAAATAAAACCAGTATTGGTACAAAAAAATGTTTTCTTCTCTTGCTGCCTGGTCTGTCTGGGGCCCGGGGGTTGGGGAACACTGATTTGTTTTTTATATTTAAATGTATAAATAAGTGAGTGTGATCAAGCTTTTCATCTCAAAAAGACATTAAATGTCATCACTGTAGATACAATAATAATAATAATGATAAATATCAAAAACCTCAAGGATTTAATTTTTTGTTTCATTTTAAAAGTTCAAACCTCAAAGACATTAAGTTTACAGTCATATATGATCAAGAAAATCAACAATCTTCACATTTCAGAAACTGGAAGCAGCTTTAAATGTGACTAAAATAATGATAAAACAATCAATTCTCTAATCATTGACTAACTGATGAATCACTGCAGCTCCAATATATTGTTGCATTTGACAACCCACTACAGCAACTACAGAATAAAAGCACTAACCAGACTGATGACAGATTTCAAACATGCTGAATATGAAGAGTAGTATCATTTAAACTCACATGATTATCAGCCATAAGAACAAATTCAGATTTATATTGATGTAAGGTATATAAATGTAAGTACAGTTTGAATCAGTGCAATATTATTTTCACACATCAATGGACCACTGAACTTCTCAGCTTCTAAAATGTAAAGCCTCATTTAGAAACTACACAAGTACATATAATGGTCAGGGATCAACATGAACCTGTCTTCTCTATTTGACTTTAATCAACTCTGCAGTGGCTCCATCAACAAAGATAAAGTCCAGCATAGAGCGGCTGAGTGAATGTGGTCTGGACTCTGTGGAGGAGAGTCATGGTTTCAGAGACGCTGTAGAAAGACAGAATACCTGCTCTGTGATCCAGGTACACTCCTACTCTGGAGGACCGAGGACCTGAGAGGACAGTTTGGACTTTGTTGTGGAAAAATATATAACTGTTTGTGTCACAACGTAATACCCAAGATTTGTCATTGTATCCAAATACACATTCATTGAAGCTCCCTGCTCTGCTGATATTCTTGTATGCGACTGCTACACAGACTCCTTCCCCTCTCCACTCCACCTCCCAGTAACAACGTCCAGTCAGACTCTCTCTACTCAGGACCTGAAACCTTCCAGTGAATCTGTCTGGATGATCAGAATAAGACTGTCGTTGTTTCATTAATGTTACTTTTCTGTTCCCCTCAGATAATAACAGATGTGTGTTTGCTGTGTTTGGATCCAGTGTGATTTCATGTGAATATTTTAAGAATCCAGCTCTGGTCTTTGGCTCTGCTGGTGACAGTAAAACATCCACTTCAGTGACTGTCAGTGAGATGTTTGTCCATTCCTCTCTCAGAATGTCCTGTAGTTTATCTCTGGTCTCTGACACAGCTGCTGTCACATCCTCAAAGTAGCTCAGAGGACGAATATTGATGCTGGATGAGTGTGTAGACTCACTGAGTGCTGACAGTGAGGGGTAGTTGTGTAGAAACTGGTTGTGATCCTCTGTGTGTGAGAGCTGCTCCAGCTCGCCGTCTTTCCTCTTCAGCTCAGCGATCTCCTGCTCCAGCTTCTCCTGAAGCTCTTTGACTCGACTCACTTCAGTTTCCTGCTGGGATCTGACCTGCTGCTTCACATCAGAGCTTCTTTTCTGGAGGAGACGGATCAGCTCAGTGAACATCTTCTCACTGTCCTCCACTGCTTTATCAGCAGAGCCATTGATGGCCTCCACCTCCTGTTGAAGCAGCTTCACATCTTTCTCTCGCTCCTGGATTCTCTGCTGGATGTTTAGTCGTCTCACCTCGAGCTCCTTCTGCTTCTCAGTCCTTTCTGCTGCAGCTGGGACTGTTTCATGGCCTTTATGTTCATCCATTGTGCAGAGATAACAGATACTCTGCTGATCAGTACGACAGAAAATCTTCATCACCTCATCATGACGAGAGCAGATGTTGTCCTGGAGCTTCTTGGAGGGGGCCACCAGCTTGTGTTTCTTTAACGGAGCTGCATCATAGTGAGGTTGGAGGTGTTTCTCACAGTAAGAGGCAGACAGACTAAACAGGACTTGATGGCTTTCAGCTTCCTCCCAGTGCAGACATCACAGGCCACATCTTCAGGTCCAGCATAGCAGTGATCAGCTGGAGCAGCTTGGAGTCCAGTCTTCTTCAGCTGCTCCACTAAAGCTGCTAACATGGTGTTTTTCTCCAGGACAGGCCTCGGTGTGAAAGTCTTCCTGCACTGAGGGCAGCTGTGGATTCCCTTCCTGTCCTCTTCATCCCAGAAACTTTTAATACAGTTCCTGCAGTAGCTGTGTCCACAGGCTGTAGTCACCGGATCCTTCAGTAGATCCAAACAGATGGAACAAGAGAAGGTTTCTCGGTCCAGCTGAACTCCTTTCTGCGCCATTTCTCCTCTCAGTGTCAGTGACTGTGTGAGTTTCTCTTCCTTATAACTGAAACTAGTCTGAGCTCTGATCTCAACAACATGTTTCTGCAGTGAATGGAGCCTGTCAGCTCTTACACGTCACCACATGTTGGTTACACCCATCTTCAAAGTGCAGATCTGAAGGGGAGGGAACGAGGAAACACGTGGACAGAGAGGAGGTGCTGTGTTTAAGAGCAGGAAGAAGAGGGAGGGTTATCAGGCTGTGCTTCACTCCAGGAAGAGGAGCAGTTAGAGAGTGAAACTGTGTGTTTAACCCTTTTATTTACTGCTTCTTCTATATAAATAATTTTTAAAATCCAGCTTTAATGAACACTGGACAGAAATGTCTCAGGTAACAATAACTGTCAGAACAGCAGAGGCTGCTGACCAAATCAAAGCATATGTAGAGAGCAGGGTTAGGTTAGCAGACATATGCTGGTTGCTTTTATTTATTTATTTATTGCTTTTATAGGCAGTAATCGATGTTGCTGTAACAGGATGAGAACTAGATAAATGCCACTGCATTGCTTTGAACAGTCAGCAGAGTCTGCACATATAATTACAGATATTCCTGCAAAAAGTTAATTACTCAAAATAATCTTGCATTTTAGGTTTTGCATTTATAACAGCTGCTGCAACAGAAATAACCATGTTCTTTACATTAAAATAGCAACAAACCTTTCTGGAACAACTTTCAAGGTTCATGGCGAAGACAAAGATCTAATGACATGAAGACTCCAGTGAAACTTAAAGTATTAGGAACCAGTTTTAATGCGTGACCAACACATTTCCCCTTGTGGCCTTCACCAGGGTCATTGCTAAATACCCTTGTGATTGTGAAAAGACTACTGGTCAAGTCAAAAAGGAGTGTATGGTAAAATGACCAATGACCATGTGACAAGATCAAGCAAGCATTTTTCTGATCTCTTCACCGCTCAATGGTTTGTTGTCATATTGAACAAAATATTAGGTTCTCTTTGTATATTACACTCAGGCATCAGGAAAGAGTGGTAACTAGTTTATAGTTTTTAGCTAATGACATGTCAATCACAAGACATTGCTCAGAAAACGTGCAGATTCTCAGCTAGATCCACCTTCCACTCTTTACTTACAGTTTCAAAACAGCAAACAAACACAAATAAGTTGAAGTAATTGTTTCCTGTATGACTTCACTGGTCTCGCATCAGTAAGGACTTTTGCTCCTTGTTGCTTGAGTTCATTGAGGTGGTGAGCATACATTTATCCCAGACATGTCCATGTACACAAACATTAAACAACTTCTTTCTGACTTGTTTCACACTTTTGCACCACTTCAGAGGAATCCCCTTAACCTCAAATCACTGTTTTCTTAAGGTATGACTTACCTTCACAGCTGTGTGGATTACGCATCATGTCACAGAAGGTCCACAAGCATAGATGCACGTGTGTGTTCATGTCTGTAAGCTATTATTGTTTCATCTCACTGAAAGCACAAATGCCATCCTCTCTCTCTCTATTTTTATATGAGGATGGGGTGGACAAAATAACAGGAACACCTCACAACAGTGATGGCGCTGAGTTGCAAAGCTGCCTGAGCTGCATTAGAGACTGCGCTGGTGTTATTCACCTATAACGTGCTACAGTTCGTGCTTCCCTGTGTGTGTCGCTTACAAGAAGGTCAACAAACACACCGCAGTGCTGCAGGCAGAACATACATAATCAATCAGCCCTCAGTGCAAGCTACAAAAATAAAATATGGGTTACACACACACACACACACACACACACACACACACACACAGAGTCATGTTTTCATATCCTTCCCTAGATGTTTATCCTAACACTAACCCAGTGCTTCCCAAAACTGTGCCGTGGCACATAGGTGTGCCGTAGAAGATTATCTGGTTTCACCTGATTAGTACTCCAAGTGACCGCAGTGAGTAACGGGCAGAACAATTACTTTCTCTTCCACTAGAGGGCGGTACAACCACCTGTTCTAATTAAGTTGGTTGTCAAACAGAAGAAGATATTACATAATAGTCATGCTGTGAGAACACAGCACATAATAGCAATAGATAAATATTTGAAGAGAAAAAGCAGTCAGTCTGGGTCGTGGAGAAAATTCCAGCCCACATGAAGGCCGTCATGAGTGGTGGTCAGAAGAAAGCAAAAAGGTATACTGGGGACAAACTGAGCCTATTTTACTAAGATAAATGATCAAAATGCTTTTTGAGACATTTTGTTTGGTGGTGCGCTGTTTGATTTTTCTAATGTGAAATATGTGCTGTGGCTCCAAAAGGTTGGGAAACACTGGTCTAACCTATTTTCTGTGCCCATAAGGGCTGTTGGTCCCCACAAGTATGGTAAACTTCCAATTCTTGGTCCCCACACAGGTATGTAAACATGGTACACACACACACACTTTTTCCTAGGGGTACATGTGTGTGCATTTAGCCGTATTACTATTTTAGTGGGGACGTTTCTATGTCGTCACCCTTTGGGGACAGAAAAACAGGCCCCTGTAATATAAATCATTAAATCATAGGATGGAGTCTGAGTTTAACTCTGTCTTTTAGTAGATCTCACACTTTAATTTGTCATGTAAATATCACAGAATTCAGTCTTAAGGCGATTAATTAGTTACTTTAATTATCTGGATACAAATTATAGCACTATGTTGGGCTGGTGTTCTGACTCCAGAGTGGATAAGCAGAAGATGGATAGATGACTTCTTCAGTCTCAGCTGAAGCCTCCACAGCTTTTCATTTGCTTTCTTTTATTTACCTTTTCCTTACTTTGCATCCTATTCTGTGTTTTATAACCTCTTTGTCCTTATTTATTTTTCTTCTTTCCTCTTTTGTTTCTTTTTATCCTTCGCATTAATGTACTTTTGTTTCTTCATCTTATTCCACTTTCCTTTGTCTTCAGTGTTTCCATCATTCCTGCTTCCACCTTCATTTACTTAGCTTGTCTTCATGTGTTTTTCTCTTTGCTTTATTTCCTTCCTCACTTGTCCTTCCCTATATTTCATTTGTTTCTCCTCTTTGAATTGTTTTTCTTTCCTTCATCTTTCTTTTGTATCCTAATCAATGTTTTCATTCCTTCCTTCCATTTCTGCCTCTTCTGTTTCCTCTTCCCCTCTGCTACTTTCCTCCCTTCATTTCCTTCGTCTTTTCTTCTTTCCCATCTTTGGTCTTTCTGGTTCATTTTTTTCACTCTTCAGCTGTTTTTGCTCTCTTTGTTTGGGATTTTGCAGTCGTCTGCCTGTTGTTGTGTCGGCTGGCGGTACGTTATCAGGCTACTACAAACACACATCAAACCTGCTGCACAGCTTAGATTTAATTCATTAGTTTTATCAATGAAGCTCAGAGAAAAGGAAAAAAAACACCTACATGCTTCAGTTTTCCTCGTACGGGGTGTTGCAGCCAGTTCTGGTTGCATAATATTATCTGCTCTCCTACAAACTCCCACATACTGAAGCAGAAAGCTCGGTGCGAGGCTCAGACAGGAGATGTGTGGGAAGACAGAGATTCAAAGTCAGAGTTCGTCTCATCCTGGTTGAGAATAAATAAGCTTCCTTTAAACGGATTCTGAGTGTAGTAGAGTCTACTCCAAGACGCTGCTAAAATAAACTCGACTCATTAAAGTCTGGGTTTCCGCTGCTTTAATGAAGCGCAGTTTCTACATTCCTCCACGGAGATCAGATTCAGTCTCGTACCAGTGAAGTTGGTCCGAAAAACCTCAAGCTGACGTTAGAGCTCGCTACATTTCCAAGTTCAACGTGGCTTTACGTTCACTTCCATCTGTCAGTCTCTTCTCCTTCCTTTCTCATATTTTTCCTTTTACTCTCTTCTTTCATCTTTTCCTTCCTTTCTTCCTCCTCTCCCATCTTTTCCTTCCTCCTTTTTCCCTCCTCTTCCATTTTTCCTTCCTTTTCCCTCTCCCATCTTTTCCCTTCCTACCTTCCTCCATACCTCCTCCCCCATCTTTTCCTTCCTCATTTCCTTCTCTCCCTCCTCTCCTTGTCCCCCTTCTAGCCCGTTTCTTTTCCTCTTGTTGAATATGAGCGTTTGCAGTAAACAAACATTAAAATGACCAAGGAAGGAAGGAAGAGAACGATGTTTGCTTGTCAGCATTCAGCTCACCTGTAAATTTCAAGTGACGACTTCATTGAGGTCGTATGAGCCATTCTTATACTTTGGTAAACCAGAGTGTTATAGACAGTGTTGTTGTTAATGTATGTTTGGGGGCGTTGCACCCCGGAACCTTCAGAGGTTTTTCAGGGTTCTCCCTGCCGGAATGTTATGTGTGGGACAGTTTCCTGTATGTGTGCGACTAGCTGTGGTTGTTTCTAAAAGTGGTCAGTAAACGTCCTAAAACTGGCACTTGAGTTTCCGAGCATTTTTATCCTGAGGTTATAACACCTTTTTGGCGACGAGGATAAAAGCCGAACGCGGACAGTTTTGAGTTTTTGCTACGGATTTTGCAGTCGGACTACCGCTTCGCATCTATGGCTACGATCGGATCGCTCACGGAGTTTGCCGAGGGAGACGGCGACTGGATTGAATATGTCGAGAGGCTTGAACACTTTTTCTTGGCAAACGACATTTCGGACGAAGGAAAAAAAAGGTCAGTTCTTCTCAGTGCGTGTGGAGCGAGGACCTACAAGTTGATACGTAACCTGACGACGCCTCGGAAACCCGGGGACTTCAGTTTCAAAGAACTGGTGACGTTGGTGCAAAATCATCACTGCCCGAAACCCTCCGTGATTGTTCAGCGGTTCAAATTCCACACTCATTCACGCAAGCCGGGAGTTTCGGTGGCTGCGTATGTGACGGAGCTGAGACAGCTATCAGAGCACTGTGAGTTTGGAGGCGTGCTGGATGACATGCTCCGCGACAGGTTGGTGTGTGGTATAAATGATGATGGCATGCAGCGTCGGTTGTTGGGGGAGCCCACACTGGACTTTAAGAAAGCTTTGGAAATTGCTCAGGCAATAGAAACGGCAGCTAATAACACTAAAGACATTCGGAAAGCTAACAACAATATGCACTCAACCGAGGTGCATCATGTATCTCGGAGTGTGAGGGGCAAACCGAGGGAGCTTTTGGAGTGTTACCGGTGTGGGGGGGCACACTTTGCCAAGGACTGTGTTTTCAAAGACAGTACCTGCCATAACTGCAAGAAAAAGGGGCACTTAGCCAAGAAATGCAGGGGCACTAAGCAGTGCTTTAAGTGGCCCAAAAGAGGTGCCGGTACTCTATTTTTTTTCCGCCTCCCCTGAGGTAACAACAACTATATTGAATGGGTTTTATATACAACAGTCAACAGACAACCTTATACAAAATAATAAATCATTTTATTAGTTTGTGGATTTGCTTGAGCTAGAAAGAGCTACTGAACATAAATAAAATGTGCAAAAAGGTATTGAAATTTTTTTTTTAACAAAATGTACATAAAATAAATTATAAACTAATTTGTATTTTGCTCTCTCTCTTGAGTCCCTGCTGGTATCAGCAGCAGCACTTGTAAAGTGTACCTGCAGAGCTTGGTAGTTCTCCCATACTACTTTCACTGTTCTCTCACTTGAAGCAACCCAAACATAATAACCATAGAACAGTAGAACATAATCTTGAGTCTTGAAGATGGTTCATTTCTTTACCCCTGAAAAATATACAAAAGCAGATTCAGCAAAATACAGTCACAGTACACCAAATGAAAAATGAGAAATACTGTACAAATCATTTTACCTAGAAAAGGCTCCAGCACGTTTTGGGCTCCACTTTCCTTTCACTTTGGGCTTCGCAGTTTGTGGATGCTGCACTTCTCCTCCCTAGTGCCAGCCATGTCTGCACATATGTTTGTGCGTTAAACTGATCCAAGGGTGGTCCGTTGCATTTCAGGAAAATCATATTTGAAAGCCTTTTGATGTCGAGAGAGTTTCTTTTATCTGTCAAAGTATCATTCATTGAGCTGAAAGCTCGCTCGCATTCACTTGTTGATACTGCAATGGTGTGGACAGCTGTAAGAAGCGGCTTCAGGGCTGCTGGTGTCTTGGAAGCTTTAAGGTCTTTATACTCCCTAAATCCTAGGACACTTTCCCTCTCCCCAACTCTGAATCTCTGACATAAACGTCTGACCGCTGCATCCCCATATTGAATATCTAGAGATGCAGGCCAGGAGTCAGACTGGAGGACCTTGATGTCTGAGAGGAGGTGACTATCTGTCTTTTCAGATGAGGTTTTACTGACATGCGAGGAAGTTGTTGGAGTCATCCTGCACTTAACATTTTCAGCCAGGCTACGGAAAAATTGGCCATGGTTGATTTTTATAACCCTCTGATTTTCATGCAGGCATACATTTCTGAAGATTTTCTCCTTTTCAGCTTCAATGGCAGTTTGTGTGTAGGGACCAGGTGTGGATACCATTGACTCAAACACCCGGATTTGTCGGTCCAGCTGCCTGTCGGCTTGATCCAAAGTCATGTCCCGTCTCTGGAGCATTCTTGAGAGGTCACTGAGTTCTGTGAGAGCGTCATACATGATGCCAAGATTGACCACAAAAGAAACAGTAGTGAGAACATCATTGAGTCCTTTGTATTTTGCTCTCTCTTGAGTCCCTGCTGGTATCAGCAGCAGCACTTGTAAAGTGTACCTGCAGAGCTTGGTAGTTCTCCCATACTGCTTTCACTGTTCTCTCACTTGAAGCAACCCAACGCACTGATAAAACACGGCCTATCACAAGGAGACGTTGTCCAACATTGTGAGCACTCTCGGTTAACTCCCTTTGGTTTTTTGGTGATGCATGGTAGAGGGAGTAAAGCTGATCTAAGAATATTTTAAAGTGGTTGATTCCTCCTACCTCCTTCAAAACATCACAAACTGCCAGTTCCAGTCTGTGATTGGAACAATGCCAGACAAACAGGTAAGGGAATTTGGAACAAAGCTGCGCAGCAACTCCTGCTTTCCTCCCAAGCATCACTGAGGCTCCATCACAAGCAAATGCCAACAAATGTTCCTGTAGGTAGTGAGGGTCAAAGCCATTATTATGAAGACATCCTAACAGTGCTTCAGTGATGTCCTTTGCTGTGGTCCCCTGCAGCTCAATCAGTTCAAAAAATATTGTGTCTGGATTTTCACTGGAAATAGCTGACCGCAGGCACACGACAAGCACAGACTTTCCACTTATTGTAGTGGATTCATCAATGAGCACACACAATTTTCTTTCATTCATCACTATGTCATTGACTACCTTCTTTTTCATTTCAGCTGCAATGTGATCCAGTATATTTGCACATGAGTTATTAGAGTGCAAAACTCTGCCCATCTTGACACCATTTAAGACTTGCAACTGGACATCTATTGGCATGTCTGTAAAGGGACGCCCATGCTTGCCAATCTTATAAGCTGTTCTAAACACATTGCAAGTTGAAGCGTAGTCAGCCTTTCTCATATCTTCAATGTGTTTTTGCATTGTATTTTGTGTTGCCTTCTCTTTTATTTCAACTGCTTTCTTGTGATAAATTGAGTCTCTGTGCTCTTTTATTTTCTTTCGTAGTGAGTTTTGTTGTGCAGCCTTGTCCCTTCCAAAAGACGAGATTAAGCACCCACTCCACTCCTGCGACACTCTCTGCCCTTGCTGCATGTCCACGCGAGCACAAACTTGACTACACACACTACAACCCAACTTTTGATTTCTGCTGATCAGCCACTTGTAATTTGTGGAGAAATACCGGACTTGTGCTTGGGACCAACATTCTGGCCACTCATGCTCGCTAACGCGGCTGTTGTCATCGGTAGAAATGGTGTCATTCTCGTCCTCGTCGTCGCAAAAAGTGCCGTCGTCCGCGGCTGCGGCACTAGTGCAGCTTTTGTTACAGGCCCCACTATGATGGGCGCGTAGCCAGATTACGATCCTGTAAAACAGGAGAGAAAGTGAGCACAGGAGACACGCTGCCGTTCGCCTGGTCAGTCTTGCCAGAATTTATTCATACAACACAAGCATATCTGCTCCACTCTTTTGTTAACTCAATTTCACAATAACTGCTCATTCCCTCACATGGCTTGTTTTCCACCAGTACATTTCAATATTAGTCCACACTACTGGCATAAAACAACAAAGGGTTTAAATGAATGAAACAAATGACAACTACACCTCTTTTCCCATAAATGAGATAAACAAAATAATTCACATCATCATGGTAGTGTCTTATCATAGAAAGGAAACTCTACTTTCAACATTACTGCACTACTTTCCTTGCCAGCATTTTTGTTGGCCGTACTCTTATTAGCGCTCTCGCTTCATGTGTCTTTTTCAGACCAGTTAGATTCTAACACTGAAACAGCAAGTTTACACATGACTTCAGGCGGGCTCAGAACACTTTACACACACGTTATACAAAACATTTGTCATGAACACAAAGCTACAAGTTTATCAGGAACTGTAAACCCAACTGGGTTGGTGCTTCTTATTATTATATGGAGTATTATACGCAGTTGCAACAGCTTGCTAGCGTTACCCAGGCATATAGCCTAGCTATAACATCTTACAGAGCTAAAGTAGCTCACATAGCGACAGTATAATACATCACATATCACAGACCCGTCTTATGTCATGAAAGTTTAAGTATCACAGTGTCCAGCTGTGTATTTCTTTATGTTTTTGACCACATTACTGACCTGTAAAACAGGAGAGAAAGTGAGCACAGGAGACACGCTGCCGTTCGCCTGGTCAGTCTTGCCAGAATGGAAAACTTACGGCAGCTATGCACCCGACTCAGTTCCCAAAGCACGCTGCTGCCCCCTACTGTCCAAAGTGTTATACACTCTCCTGGCAACAGGGAACTTACATGACATTGTGGCTTTAAATTACACCAATAAACCAGCAAAATAAAACATGCAAAATAATCTCCATATATCACGACACTTAACTCACAATTGTGACCACATTTCTGTGTGGATCACATGCTCCCAAACAAAAAAAGATGGCTCCAGACATTTCAAGAAAATACACAAAAAGTTCACACTTCTTAACACTTTAACTCGCTCACCTAGAAACAGTTCTTGATCTTCATATTTCAGAGCGAAGGTATTTCGTCAGTGTGTGTATCAATATGGGTTTGTGTATGGTACAACAGTGCAGGGGAATGGTTGGTATGGGATGTAATGTGGCACAGTGAGGGGTGGCATTCCCCAGACTGGCAGGGCCTGTACTGTACAAAGTCCAGCGGGGTTAAGTGACCCGTGTGCTCGGTAAGATGGCTGGCCCAGGGACTCGTATGTGAGAACCCGAGGGGGTTTCCTGCCCCTGGCGGATCTCCTCACTGTGGCTTCCTGAGGAGTCAGCGGTCGAGCCTCATCACCCTCAGTCATTGTCTCTGGACACTCCTCCGCATCAAGGTGTTCTGGATCAGCAACAGAGCAGTCTGCAATTTGGTTTTCACCTTGTTCTTGTTCAACTTCTCTTTCAGGAGAAGTGCCTCTGGGTTGCTCTGCCATATCACCTCCTGACTGTGGCATGTATATTTGTTTTCCAGGGACATTCTGGGCTCCTTCAATATTTCTCTGGGACTGATGTATTGGTCTCAGATTCTTTGTTTGGCGTTGATCCTGTGATGATACTCTGAGCCAGTACTGCACTCTGGGTGCTTCACTGTCTGAGTTTTCAGAGTTGCTGCTTTCGGGCGTCTCCATCCCATCATGTCCCACAGCAGGGTCACTCCTTTTCCTTCGAGCCCCTCTGGATGGCAATGGCCCCCTCTGCAGGTCAGGTAAGTCCACAGGTAGATTATTTACAAGGTGTAGAAGGTTTCTGTGAAGTATGCGGGTTTTAGCACCACCTGCCTCAGAGCATACTTTGTAAATGGGACTGTCACCCACTTGTTCCTTGACGACATACACAGTTTGCTCCCAGTAGGGTCTCAATTTTCCAGGTCCTCCCCTCTCACTCATATTACGGACTAGGACCCTGTCACCAGACTGGAGAGTGACTGTGTTCTGTATGTGACGATCATAATACTTCTTACCCCTTGCACTGGAGTGCTGGCTGTTCTCAGCTGCAATACGGTAAGCCTCCTTCATCCGTGACGCCCACTTTTTGGCATAACTCTGAGGTGTTTCAGATTGATCTCTGGTTAACAGGCCAAAAATTAGGTCTACTGGGAGGTGGGGGTGCCGACCAAACATGAGGTAGTGGGGTGAAAAGCCTGTGGCCTCATGCCTGGTACAGTTGTAGGCATGCACTATCTGGGGTAGGTGCTCCTTCCAGTTGCTCTTCGCTCTCTCCTCCAGCGTCCTTAGCATTTGGAGCAACGTCCTGTTAAATCGCTCGGCTGGGTTGCCCTGTGGATGATATGGTGTCGTCCTCGAGTGAGCAACCCCAGCCAGGCGTCGTAGGGCCATGAACAGGTCATTTTCAAATTCTCTGCCCTGGTCATGGTGTAGCCGCCTTGGAAATCCAAACCTGGGGATGAAATCATTGAATATCTTCTCCGCCGCCGTCCTTCCCGACTTGTTTTTCGTGGGGTAGGCCTGAGCAAACCTGGTGAAGTGGTCGATGACTACTAAGATGTACTCGTAGCCCCCCCTACTGGCTTCCAGATGCATATAGTCCACAGACACCAGTTCAAGCGGCACAGAAGTGGAGATTGATCCCATCGGGGCTCTGATCTGTTTGACCGGCTTCTTTTTCTTAATGCAGGGGCATTTCCTGGTCACATACGCTTCAATGTCCCTCTTCATAAAAGGCCAGTAAAAACGGTCCCTTGCCAAGTGAATGTGGGAGGAATTTTTTGGGGAAAACCCCTCTTTTTTTTTTTTTTTTTTTCTTTTGAGTGAATGACCCTCTCTGCCCCAATATGACCCAGGTCATCATGAAGGTGTTTCAGCACTAGGGGGTGGTATTGTGTTGGAAGCACAAGCTGTCTCCGCTGTCCTGCCGTGCGATACAGTAGCTGGTTTTCGATATTGAGCTTTCCCCACTCGTGCATCAACTTCCTGACAGGGCCACTGGCTTTCCTTCTGTCGTCATTCGTTATTACTGTTTTTGTTTCTTTCAGTTTGATCAGTTCGCTGATAACAGGATCCCCCCTTTGTGATGTCACCAGATCACTGTGACATACTGTAAATGGTGATCCGTTCACAGGTGGCTCCGGGCATGTTAAGCTCAGGGCAGCAACATATGCAACGTCCTCTGTCTTTGCTGACTCACAACCCTCCCAGGCAGCATGGACAGCGTCTCCCGTGAGCTCTTCCGTACACTTTGTGAGATAGGTGTCGATGTCAAGTGGGAACCGGGAGAATGTGTCCGCATCTATGTTCACCTTCCCCGGCCTGTACTTGACATCGAACCGGAAATCTGCCAGCTCACCCACCCAGCGGTGGCCCACCGCATTAAGCTTTGCAGTGCTCAGCACATAGGTGAGGGGATTATTGTCCGTATAGACTGTGAAATGGGGTGCATAAAACAGGTAATCCCTGAATTTCTCACATACCGCCCACTTAAGGGCGAGGAACTCCAGTTTCCCTGAGTGCAGGTTATAATTTTTCTCAGCAGGGGACAGAGTTCTCGAGCCATAAGCGATGACCCTCATTCTTCCACCCTGGCGCTGATACAACACAGCGCCTAGTCCCTCCTTAGAGGCATCTGTGTGGAGTACAAACGGGAGTTCAAAGTCTGGATACGCCAACACGGGTGGGTGCGACAGAGTGTCTATCAGCTGCTCTAGTATCCTCTGGTGCTCATCTGTCCACACGATAGGTGTCTTTGATGGCAGCTGGGCCCCCTTTCCCTTCGTGAGCTTTCCACTTGTTACTGCTGGGGCGGTTTTCACATTCAGCAGCTCGTAGATTGGCTTAGCGATGCTAGAGAAGTTTTGGATGTACATTCTGTAATAGCTCAGGAACCCAAGCAGCTTCCTCACCTCACCCACTGTATTGGGTGTTTTCTCTTGCAGCAGCCTGATCGCATCAGTGTCTTTTGGGTCAATCCTGACACCATCAGCTGAGACCAGCCTCCCCACATACCTGACTTCCTGCCGGAACAGCTCACATTTTGTGGGCCGAAGCTTGACACCATGGGCTTTTAGAGACCTCAGGACCTGACGTACTCCCTCGACATGCTCGTCAAAAGATTTTGCGTAGCAGAGGATGTCGTCGAGATAAGGGATGCAGCAGCTATCACGCAGGGAATCTAACATCTCCTCCATGCTGCGTTGGAAAGCGGCTGGGGCATTGGAGAGCCCGAATGGGATCCTCACCCATTCATAGAGGCCCCAAGGAGTGATGAATGCTGTCATGTGTCTGGATCCCTCTGCCATGTAGCCCTGGTGATAGGCTTTGCCTTGATCCAGGATGGTGAACCAGCTGTGGCCTCCTAGTGTGTCTATGAGGTCCTGGATGCGAGGCAGTGGGTGGCGGTCTGGTACAGTCTTTTGATTTAAAAGCCTGTAATCGATACATAATCTCAATGTTCCATCTTTTTTTCTGACACACACGACAGGTGCTGCGTACGGTGACTTTGACTTAACTATCCACCCTTTGGCAAGCAGATCTTGGATGTATTCTTTAACCTCTTTGTAGAGGGGTTTGGGCACTGCAGCATAGGTTCGCTGTACTGGGATGTTGTCCTTTAAATTTATGGACATTTGCAGGCTTGGAATACACCCTATGTCTTCGTCATCACAAGCAAAAGCTCCTGACTCCTCGTATAGCATTTGTTTCACCTTTCTCTGTTGCTCATCACTTAGGTGACTAACATCCACTGGCGGGTGCCACAGTGTAGTAGGGGGCAGGTCACTCATGGAGCTTGGTAGCGGGTCAGTGTTGCCCCGGGCTTGACTGTGCTCGCCGCTTGGGCTGCCTGTTCCTATTACTCCATCAATAGCTTCAATGGTGCCTAGGACCGTGGAGCTGGGCAGGACCACCGTCTCGGTAGAGTGGTTGGAAACTGGTACCTTCACGAAGGGTCTCTCATCCTGCTGGATTGCCAATAGCCCTTCACCTATACTCAGTGGCAACAGTGGTGTGTCATCTAGGTTAGGTTCAAACAGCACGAGTGGGCTAGAGTCACTAATGTCTAAAGATACGCCACACCTAATATACGCTACTTGACCAGGATTAATAGTGGCACCTTTCCTGCCCACCTTTACAGTCGCATTCTGTTCTACTTTTGGTTTGGTCTGTATGAAGCTTACAATAGCCTCTGCCTTTGCACTGTTGATCTCTAGGGCACCAGTCAGCAGGTTGACGAGGATGGACATGATTTTGGGTCTGCTCTCGTTACTCTTGATGAGTTCTTGGATGACATTAAAACCAACCAATGGTCTTTCTAAATCTAGTCGACTAACTAGAAAAGGTACTCTAATGGATAGATCTGGATCGTTGTTGCCTTGCAGGTTTACCACCACTTCCATCCACCCATCATATGGCACTGCCTCCCCCGTGACAGCAGTTACACTGAGTTCCTCATCCATTAGTTCACTCAGTGGGCGGATCTCTTTTTCAGGTAGGTACTTGTTCTTCCAGGCGTGGTCTATGATGCTCACATTTGCCCCTGTGTCTAACATGGCAGTCACTGCATAGCCGTTCATGCTGCATTTCAATAGGGATTTTCGGCCAATCAGTGGGGCAACTTTCTCAGGTGGGGGTAGGTGGTTACCCATCTGTAAGCTCATAGACTGGTCCCTCTTTCCTAACTCTAGTACTGTGGCATCATGGGGCTGGGATTTGTCCCTTGGATTGGTCAGGGGTTGCCCCTCAGCCCTGACCGGCACTCGTTTCCCGACTGCATATTCCTTTTCAAGCAGCCAATAGCACGATGGCCTACTTCTCCACACGAAAAGCAGTGGTTACAGCTTGGCCTGCCTTGGGCTACACACTCTGGACACCCATATGATCTTCGTGTCTTTCTGTCCGATTTGGTCTTGTCAGAGGCACTCTGTTGGACAATTTGATGGGCAGCCCCAGGCACCAGGGCTGGAGCAGTGAGCTTTCTCAGTGTCTCCATGGCCTCCGTTAGAGCCTCGACCTGAGCACTCAGTCTCTGAATTACATTGTCTTTACCTTTGACTCTAGTCTCGCCCACAACGCCGGTCATTCCCTCTGGCTCTGCAACTGTGCTGTGGGCTTGTGTGAACTTCCGGTCTGGTGCTACGCCCCAGTCTGCGTTTTCTCTCGTTGTCCTCCATTGTGGTCTGGATAACCTGTCTTAAGAGAGCTTCATCAGAAACAGTGGGGTCAGCCAGGAGCGGCTTCAGGTCCCGCCTGAGGTCCTCGTGCCTTTCTCCCATGCCTTGATAAACTGCGTTCAGGAACACGCCCTGGAGTGTGGAGGCATCATACTTTATGACTGATCTTGCCTGCTTGGATGTGAACGTTATTCTCTGTTTCAGTCCGATCATGCGATACAGGAATTGCTGTGGAGATTCGTTCTCGTGTTGTTTAGCACACATCAGTTCCTGAAAGAGCTCGGTGCTGGTTTTCTCTCTCAAATGGGACTGTAGGAAACTTTTCAGTTCTGTAACTGTCAGGTCTTCCTTGTTCACAAGCATGTCTTTAAAGTTTCCACCCTTGATTACGCGTAGGACTCCTCTAATTATGTCGTCATCTGTGTGTTGTTCCCTGCGACCGTCATCAATCTGTTTGCAGATACTGTTAAAACTAATGTCCGACGCAGTATCAGTTATTTGCCCACCATGTATTTTGAATTCCTTCCTCTGTAAGAGGGGCAGGTCGCGAAGGGCAATCACACTCTCGTGGGCTGGGGCAGGCAGTGCTCCTGCAGCCATGTGGTGTTGCTGGGGAATCAGTGGATGTCTGATGTCAGTTGGTGGTGAGTTAGTGGCACGAGGCCCGCTGATGTGACCGCAGCTACCCGTCCTACACTGTGGTCCCTCTGGGTCAGGTGCGTTGATGCTGTGTCTGTGAGATTTGTTCTGCCCCTCCCCTGAATCTGTGAGCAGTTGGTGTATGTCAAAGTTGGGGGTTGCCACTTCGGGAGTGTAGCCACCCATGGGAGATATATGTTTGCCATTAATGTTATCACTGGCTGGTGGCATCACAGGCGTCCCTTCACCACTAGCCAGATCTTTGGGGGGTGGTCTATCCTTATCCCGGTTAGTAATAACCAAGTCAATAGTGTCTTGTAAACATAACAACATGACCAAGCCCTCATCCTCTAGCTGTAGGAGTGTGGAGCTGTTCATATAAGCAGTGATGTACTCAATACAACCTTCCTCATCGTCCTTGTTTAGCCTTTCTGAGTCCAGTTCAGCCACCGGGTCAAGGTGAGTTGCAATGTCGTATGCTTCATCAGCCGTTAGCTGGTAGAGTTTCTTTTTGATGGACCAGCTGAGTCTTCTCCTCTCGTCGCCTGACATGACTTTTGTTGCAGCCTGGTGGCGTTACCGGTCCCACCCTCTTTAGCAACACTGTCACTTTGGGTCCAATGATCACTGGATCAGCCGGACGTGCTCCTCAGACGCCGCCGATCCCGGACGAGCCCCCAGAAATCTGTTACAGGCCCCACTATGATGGGCGCGTAGCCAGATTACGATCCTGTAAAACAGGAGAGAAAGTGAGCACAGGAGACACGCTGCCGTTCGCCTGGTCAGTCTTGCCAGAATGGAAAACTTACGGCAGCTATGCACCCGACTCAGTTCCCAAAGCACGCTGCTGCCCCCTACTGTCCACAGTGTTATACACTCTCCTGGCAACAGGGAACTTACATGACATTGTGGCATTAAATTACACCAATAAACCAGCAAAATCAAACATGCAAAATAATCTCCATATATCACGACACTTAACTCACAATTGTGACCACATTTCTGTGTGGATCACACTAGACTAAGTTATAACTAACTAACTAAAAAGCCAGCTGACCCAAAAAGAGTACTGACATGGACTAGAAAGCGAGAGTATATATCTCCTATATTGGTTACTGTTCCCTGTTCCATATTTTAAGTAGAATGGGAGTTTTCAGGCTCCTCTTCTGTGGAACCAGCTTCCAGGTTGGATTCAGGAGACGGACACTATCTCTACTTTTAAAATTAGGCTTAAAACTTTCCTTTTTGCTAAAGCATATAGTTAGGGCTGGACCAGGTGACCTTGAACCCTCCCTTTGTTATTCTGCAATAGGTCTAGGCTTCCCATGATGCACTGAGTGTTTCTTTCACTCACCTTTTTCACTCACTAGTTCTTTATAAGCTATATTATATTTAATCATTATTTATTGTTAATCCCTCCCTCCCTTCCACAGTATGCATTTTTCTTGCTTTAATCCCCTCACCCTAACCAGGGACGGGCAGATGGCAGACTGTCCCTGACCTTGGTTCTGCTGGAGCAGTCTTCCTGTTAAAAGGGGGTTTTTCTTTCCCACTGTACCTAGCGGGGTTATATAGGTTGTTTCTGCTTTTTTTATGTTATTTTAGGTTGCTTATTCTACAATATAAAGCACCTTGAGGCAACTGTTGTCGTGACTTGGAGGTATATGAGTCAAACTGATTTGAAAGTGTGAGGACAACAACCTCACCCTCACCGCAGACTAGACGAAGGAGATAGTGGACATGATGAAGGAAAGGAGACCCCACCATGCATTCAGGAGCTTGAAGTCAACAGGGTGACCTGCTTTAAATAGCTGGGATTCTACATAGTGAGTATCTCACCACACAGCTGGTTAAAAGGGCTCCACACTAGCTATATTTTCTAAAGAGGCTGAGGTAGGTTAGCATGTCACCCAGATCCTCAACAACTTATACAGCTCAATGGTTGAGCATCTTGACCAGCTACGTCACCATGTAGTACGGCAAAGCAAATGATATGGACTGCAAATGCTTGCAGAGAGTGGTAAAAACTGATGAAAAGATCAAAGGGAGTCCACTACACTCTCAATAGAACATCTGCTGTCATGCACATGAGTCCACAGGATAGTTACCTCCCCAAAGACTCTACCCTCTCGCATTACTGTCAGTTCACACTTCTACCATTTCAACAAAGGTACAAAGTGTGAAATCTAGGACTTGTAGACTAAAGACATCCTTCTTCCCCACTACCGTTAGACTCATAAACACGTGACAGGAATTTATAACCTTGGACTACCTCAATTTGCAACTGTACATTTTGCAATTTTTGCACACGTAATTGCATGTAATGTTCATATTTTGAAAAGGGAGACAGATGGTTTGCAAGAGCAGTGAAAAGAGGCTATCTATGTCCACTATGAGTGACCATCTTGGAACAGGGGGGCTTATGACACCAAGTGTCTGCCACCTACAATGCAGTTTTGAGATCCCTTCCCCAGTCAAATCTTGCATCAGGTGATCTCAGGTGAGGCAAGGTTGTGCAATGGTTTAATCCAAAACCTCTGGTGAGAATGACCCAAGCCTTTTTTCAAACCTTGATAACATGATCAGTGGTCGGTCAACAACTCTCTTAAGTGACAACCCCCATTAAGGTTTAAATTCCTGGGACTCACCACCATGGTTTTAGAAGCGTCTCAGATGAGAGGTGAAACATCTTCGAGAAACCTGAAGAAGTCCAGTTGCTTTCTTTCCAAGTAATTGCACCCTCACTGTTGTCTACTGCACATGAAGTTGATGTAGCATATTAAATTGCATAACTATATACATAGCTTATTTTAGCTGTTATATGCGGATTTTAGGAGAATAGGTCATCTGCCACACTCAACTGTCCTGCCAACCACCAAACCCAGAGTCGGCCAATGGATTGAAGGAGAGAGAGCCATGATTTTCCGTTCCAGAGTACATGTCTCCACTTCTCTAGAGTTCAGTGGCAGTGTGCTTTACACCACTGCATCAAACTCTTTGCATTGCATTTGGTGATATAGGGCTTGAATGCAGTTGCTCAGCCATAGAAACGTTGTCCATGAGCTTCGTGACCTTTAAACAAACTTTCATTACAAGTTTCAAGACCTTTGAACAAAATTTCTTGTTTGTTTTTTTTGCCATAAAGAAAAATCTGGATAATTTCTGCTGTCTGAGTCAGTGATATCTTACTCCATGGTGTCATGTTCAAGTCTGGAAAATTGTAGAGTTTAGAAGGTTCTTATAGAGCATAAAAAGGCCTGTCTATAGAGCATAGAGACAGGGATGATGAGAATGGTAAATGGCCTGTATTTGTATAGGGCTTGTACTAGTCCCCCCTAGGGACCCCAAAGCGCTTTACACACCCAGTCATACACTGGTGGAGGCAAGCTACAGTTGTAGCTACAGCTGCCCTGGGGCAGACTAACAGAAGCGAGGCTGCGATATTGCGCCATCGGCCCTTCTGGCAGTAGGCGAAGTGTCTTGCCCAAGGACACAACGACCAAGACTGTCCGAGCCGGGGCTCGAACCGGCAACCTTCCGATTACAAGGCGAACTCCCAACTCTTGAGCCAAGATCGCCCTAGATCGAGAAGGCAGAGAAGAAGCTCGTCGTGGTAGGTGTGGCAGACCGTGGGGATGAGAGGAATGAGGACCCCCTACTCCCTACTCCCGTGCTCCATGCTCAGTCTCCGTTCCCTGTGTACCGTCCGTATGCTTCCTGATTTTCACAAATCCTCTTGGGGAAACACACATACAAAGGCAGCCGTGAGTATTTAGCAAACTGGCACTAACCTTGCACATATTACTGAGACTGACAGGAAGTCACTCAACGATCCAGCATCAAGGAGCTCTCAGCCACACTGTTTGGTAGCTCCTCTGATGAGGCTTGATCAGCGCCAGGTGTGTGTGGAGATTCTTGGGTGTGACCGGTCAGCTGGCAGGGCCACACCCACCAGCCCTGAAAGTGCCTGTCACGACCGCACCCTCACACACACGCACACACCCATACACACCTGCCAGTACACAAACAAGGAACACAGGACAGCAGCAGTGCAGAAGGCACAACCCTCAAATAATAATAATAATAATAATTATAGTCCACACTAGGGATGGGTATCGTTTAGGTTTTATCCGATACCGGTGCCAAATCGGTACTTTTGAAACGGTGCCGGTGCTTAAACGGTGCTCGAACCGGTGCTTAAAGAATGGAGAACACAAA
>NW_024582665.1:190871-192966 GCF_018398535.1 Haplochromis burtoni
AAAGCACCGAAATGTGCGCTGCTTTTCGGTCTGGTTACTACCGTTTATGTCAGAACCGGTGCCATAATGGCACCGGACACCGGTACCCATCCCTAGTCCACACTGCTCACGGACCCCGAGTCCCTGGAACTGGGTCCGTGACAGAGCTAGATCTTTACTAAAAAAATACTGACCTGCACAGCTTGGATAGAAGACATATGTAGAAGCTGAGTGTTCTGTGCAGTAATGCCTTCAATCTGCTTGATACTTTATACAACATCCCCATTCACCCATTCGGAGACATTCACATTGATGTATGCATCAAAGATCAGCTGGGAGTTAGTATCTTGCCCAAGGATATTTGACTTGTAAACTGGAGCAGCCATGGATCGAACCACCTACCATCTAAATGTCTTGGTGCAGTCTCAATCATCCAGGTAAGTAAATCTCAAAAGGTTGATCCTGTTCATCTGGATGTTTTCAGTGGGAGAAAGGTTTCGTCAATCAACCAAATGACTTCTTCAGTCTCAGCTGACTGCAGGTTTCCCCAACCTTATAAACAGAACATTTGCATAATGACTGAAATGCTTTGATCAGTGGTTGTTAATCAGTAGATGTTGATCAATGGTCACGACAATTTGCATATTAATGATCAAGGAACTGACCTCGTAGATTTAAGAATTTTAGCAACAATAGTGGCACTCATGTCACTGCTGTAGATGCTTGACAGGAGCTTGGATGTAATTAAGCTGACAGAAGGTGCTGCCTTACATTACCTATACCTCTAGAAACACATCCAAAAAATGGCTTTTCAGTTCAGTATGAGATAGTCAGTAATAATAATAATAATAATAATAAATTTTATTTATGAGCGCCTTTCAAGTCACCCAAGGACACTTTACAATAGGATAAAACACTTAGTAAAACAATGGCAGAATAAGAACAATAAAATAAAGCACAAGATAAAATGAACAAACAGTGGATTCACAGTGAATATGCAGATTTGAACAGATGAGTTTTGTTCTTCATGACTCATGAAGGAGTTAATCTGGCCTCCTCCAGAGACCAACATGTCTCTTCTCCAGAGACTTGATCTTGATCTTCTCCAGGGAGAATACTTGTGCATGGCACCTTCTAGGTAAAGAGATGGAAATGTGGGATGCCAAAATAGCATAGGAAATTATCTCCTGTTTTGCTCTCCATTTATGCAGCTGATTATCCTAATATACCTGACACATTTTTCATGCTCTCTTGATCTATGAAGAAATGTCACTTGGAGTCTGGTACGACTTTAGCCAACTCTGCTGCCACAATCCTGAAGTCCACAGATTAATCAGAAACATTTGTCTGTCCCTGATGAAGATTTAATAATTTTAACAACATTCATGGCATTCATGTCATAGCACACACACACAAACAGCCAAGCCCTTTCCAGAACGAAGTGCTCATCCTGTTTGCCTTTGTTCAACGGCAAAGGAGCAGATATGGGTCCTGCTGATGTAGTCTTTGGTTAAGGAACTGCTATGGCTCTTGCCAGGTCTCCCAGCGTAAATGCCCATCTCCTTGAATTTCTTGAGTCTGTGCTGGGAGACACAGCAACCCATCTGGCAATGGCAAGTTGCCATAACACCAACCCTAACCAAATACAAAACTAGCAAAATGACACTCAGAAAAGATGAGGAGGGAAAACCCCACTAGTGGCCTCCAACTGTAAAACTATTCTGTTTTGTGGTTTCATTGTGGCCCCTCTAGTACACGTGTTTTAAATTTCAATTACATCAAAAAAGCTGAAAGTGCTACTGACCAAATCAGTATCGGAGCAGTGTAATTCACTTGATTCA
This sequence comes from Haplochromis burtoni, assembly GCF_018398535.1. Lineage (NCBI taxonomy): Eukaryota > Metazoa > Chordata > Actinopteri > Cichliformes > Cichlidae > Haplochromis > Haplochromis burtoni. Next base: position 192,692 of record NW_024582665.1, read on the forward strand.
CCGATTACAAAGTGTTCTTTTATTTTTTTTAGCAGTGTATGTATCCTATCAACCTATCACAGAGAGAGAGAGAGTGAGAGAACATTTTGGGATGGAAAAGAAGGGTGGTGTCTTGTCTGTACTTTAGATTCTGATTAGTTGTTGTGGTGTCCTGGAGGCCAGGGAGCTGCTGGAGCTGCTGTTCCCTCCATTCTTTATTTGGCTTCAGGTCTCATCAGTGCTCATCAGTAATGGGCATTTGTCATTTGTCTCTCACACACACACACACACACACA
>NW_024582665.1:194440-204420 GCF_018398535.1 Haplochromis burtoni
GCCCACATTTATTTTAATCTCTTATTAACAGCTTAGTCGTAACAATTTCTGTATTTTTAACATCATGCCAAATTTTTAGTTTTACTTAATGTACTATCACCAAAAGTAGCCTAATTCACACCCTGTAAATGAATGCGCCTTCACATTGCTCCCCCTAGTGGAGCCGCAAGACATTACCACTTTTCTACCACATTTCTAAATGCTGCTCAGGGGCACTACCACTCATGGTTGCATCATCCACGTGACAGGCAGGGGATATCATTACGGCTGCCAAACAACCGGTGGGTAATTGGTCGGGAATCCGTTAAGCATCCACCATTCACCGTCAGGGATGAGACAGCCATTTTAAGTGGCTGTATCTGTATATACAGTGGGAATAAAACCATCCAAAAGCAAAATTCCAGACCTTTATATTGGCCAGTCTCCACCACTTATTATATGTTATGTGGTCATGTGAAGAAATATTCCTTTGTTGACAGGAGTCTACTGTACATTAATTGACACTTGAGGAGGATTTGGATTTCCTGTGTTCAACTCTTAGCATGTTCTGATAACTGAATATTTCCTCTCATTGTGACTGGTGTAGGTAAGTCAGTACACCTTTGCCATGTGCAGCTACAGAGAGAAGAAGGCCGAGCCTGTAGAACTCCTTCAGCTGGAGGGCTACACGGTGGACTATACTGACCCCCAGCCAGGTAACGGTGCAAACACACACAGCGGCACAGTGGATGATAACATGCAATGTCCAAGGACTAATTTCACAGTTTGACTTCCAAATTGGCTGACATACCCATAGTCCCAAGGTCACGTTGCCTGATTAGATCCAAACTCTGTATGACTGAAAACTCCAACAGTGTTCACTTAGGTCTGTGGAGCCAAAGATAAGTCTCAGAAATATTGATGGATTTATCCGTGGATATGAAAGGAAAATCATGGTTTTATTTGCACATAAAACAAATAGAATTCACATAATTCCAAGTGTTCAGAATCAGAATCAGAAAGACTTTATTTATCCCTAAGGGGCAATTAATATACAACAGAGCAGCATGACATTGAAGACAGTGTTGCTCCACCTAGCTTCATTCTGAACAGAGGTCAGACCAACCCAACTAATTGTTGCTTTTGGTTTATGTTGGGAAGAGAAAGGGAGAAAACAGAAGTGAAAAAAGACACTTTGTCTATCCCATATCTGTGAAGAAAAAAAAAATAGTAATTAAAATTATGACAGTAATATCTGGGGCAGCATGATATTGAGGTGATTAACAAAAAGTCCTGGGTTTAAATCCAGGATCTGTCTGTGGCCTTTCTGTGTTTGCATGTAGTTTCTCTCCAGGTACTCCCCTTATAGTCCAAAGACATGCAGTTAGTGGGTTTAGGTTAATTGGGCTACTGGTAAATATTTGTAATCTTCTTATAATGTTAACTGGTTTCCACACCAAGTGTTCTTCCCTTGTTTATTTTTCAGGTCTCGACGGTGGCAGAACATTTTTCAATGCAGTAAAAGAGGGTGACACTGTGATCTTTGCCAGTGATGACGAGCAAGACCGTATCCTATGGGTGCAGGCAATGTACCGGGCCACTGGTCAGTCCCACAAGCCCGTCCCTCCGACCCAGGTCCAGAAACTCAACGCAAGGGGAGGCACAACACCACAGCTCGATGCACCTATATCTCAGTTCTGTAAGTTTTCAGCTCTCATATTTGTATTTGCCTTTAAGTTTTTAACAAATTCTTGGTCAAAAACAGGATTTCACGGTCCACTTTTTTTTTTTTCATGATTTGATTTTCTGGCACTGATACTGGCTCTGTCAAGTTTCTTTTTTAAATCACTCAAATTCAAAGAAAGAGAGAGAGAGAGAGAGAGAGAGAGAGAGAGAGAGAGAGAGAGATGAGATGAGAAACAGATTTTATTTTGTGGGGTTTTTGGTCTTAGCTGCATCATGTCTTGTTCTGTCTTTGTCCTCACAGCATTATGCTTTCTAAACAACAAAATTATTACCTTTAGTCCATTTGGGTACTGTTTAGTTGCATGTTGCTTGGCTCTTTGTAAAAGTGTTGGTGGCTTTGCTGTGTGTCTTTATGTTTCTCTGTTCCTTTTTCCTTCTCTTCTCATCCTTTTAAACCCTGACCCTACTTTTAGCTGGATTAAGTGGTAAGTGCTTTTTCCCTTTTCTGTCTCCTTCTCATTTTTGTTGCTGATCACTCTTGCTGCTTTTAGAACGCAGTCTTCTTATCACGTTTCTGCAGGCTGAAATCAGATGATTTGCCTCTACTTTTGTGTTCACGTTTATTATCTTGAGGCAGTGGATGGATCAGGCTACAAGAATGTTGCACAACAGACCAGGTTTTGTATGTTTTTTATTGTTTGGTTTTAATGGAGATAAAAGTGTGTCTAGTTCTTAACAGGAATTGTATTAGTAGCCTTTTCATTACAGTACAAAAAACCCCTCCTCATGTGGACAACATTTGGGTACTGTGCAAATATCCTCTGGCATAGCCATAAAAACATAGACAGATGTTGTAGTACACTGCATCATTTTGTGTTTTCCTCAGATCCTGGTTGCCTAGAAACAAGCAATAACAGAAGAAACAAAGATGTTGACTGTAAAAGATAATTGTGTTTTTTAACGTTATGCAAATTAGTTAGTACAGCTGGGGCCATGTCAGATTGGAGGGGGCGCAAATGAAAGCATAAATTAATTCATTCATGCAGAGTCTGTGCTAAAGACATGGTAGCAGAAGCAGTGAGTACATTTTTGTATGAGTTGAGAAAACATGCGTAAACACATCCATTATCATGTGTTTATGTTACAAGTTTTCTACAGATTTTCATTTCGATACAATTTACTGAATCCAGTCAGACTCACACTGGTGACATTGACCTGTTTCAGTATTATAACATTCAGTTGTTATGTGACGAGTGGCTAACATAAAGAAATGTCTCTAGAAATCTGGTAGTTTATTCCCAGCAACTAAAATGCACTTTATGAAGATCTAAGCAGTGTGCCATTCAAACTGACTGTGAAATATTCAACAGTTATCATACCAAACAACCTATAAACGAGTTACCTAATCAACAGGAAATAAAATGCATGTCAAAGTTTCAGAATTATACGCAGTCACAGTTGTGCCCAGAAGTTGACATACACTCATAATAAGCACAAGTGTCATGGTAATTTGGGGTTTAAAATGATTTGCTTGAACTGTTTGAATGGTTGGCTTAGTTGGCAGAGCAACTGAGTCTTAATCTTAGTCTCATGGGTTCAAGTCTCCACTGTGGACAATGAAGTATTTCAAATAAGTGTACAAAAGTTACTTATGCACTATGCTAAGTTCTGGAATAAGACCCCAAACAAAACTGTTGCCCTCAGAATGAGAAAATTGGTTAGGATGTCCAGGAACCATCGAAGCTTGCCACTGATTTGAAACTGCTTGAACACCAGCTTCACTGTCCACAGGGAAGTAAGTTTTATATGGCTATGGACTGAGACGGTGCCACACCAAGGAAGAATCAAGCTCCAGCTGCTCAAACGGAGAAAAGCATTATGGTCAGAAAAGATGAAGATTGACCTATTTGGGCACAATGATGAGGAGTAAAGGTGCGATTTTTGGTACAATGTTAATGGTAATATGCTCTGAGGCAGTTTTTCTGCCAGTGTTACTGGTACATTGCACAAAGTAAATGGCAGACAGAATAACGAAGATGAAGAAGGAGGTCTCTAACCTCACCTTAGATCAGCAGCTAGAAAGTTGAACCTTGGAAACAGCTGGGTGTTCCAACAGGACAATGATCCCCCCCCCCAAAAAACAAACAGGTTCTGGAATGGATAAAGCAGGCTTACATTAAGGTTCTGAACCTTATGAGTCCCGAACTCAACCATAAAAATTAGTGGACTATTCTTAAAAGCCCGATCAACCAATTTAAATGAATTCTATCAGTATTTGATATTTATTTTTATTTTTTTATTTTTTTGCCTGTCCCGTTTGGCTCTTTTGCATCAGAATTATTGTCTAAAGGCAAAGAAAGATGCCCAATGGATTTACTTTACCAAATAAACCATCCCAGCCTTGCCGTAATGGTCCATTTGATTCACCTTTTATTGTTTATTTTATTTTATTTTTACTTGTTAAATACGGGACAGATTTGACTGGGGAAAAGAAAGGAGAGAAAGAAAGAGGGAAAGAAAAGAAAAACAGCGGGGAAGAGGGACGGGGATAAAGGGCAAAAAACAAAAAACAACAAAATAAGCAGACAAAAAATCCATCTATCAATCACCTGGATCACCTGTTGGGAAAGAAAAAAGAGAAAACAAGCAGAAGAAAGAAAAAAAGAGCAATAGAATAAACAACATCACAATGATATATGGGAATCTGACAGTAAATACTAAATATTAAATATTATTGTGCAGCACGTAAGATCGACAGAACACAGTGTGCTTTGAGGTAGGAGCCAAAAAGGGTGTAGTTTGTGTGTGTGAGCACCCGTGTGTACACCTGTGAGCATGAACACGCTTTTTTTAAAAGGTTCCTTCATGTAATGATCTGCTAGAGGGTGTGGGGAGCCACAGCCCCGTCCTCCAGGGTATGAAGCAGGTATGGAGGAGATCAAGACTCCAGACATCCAGAGGCCCCCAGAACACAAGAGACCAAAGAAGACCAACAGAGGGGCAGCCGCGCCACTGTCCCAGAAAGAGCTGAGAAGAGTCCCAGATGAGGGGATTTGATATTTGACCAGCCAAGAAGTCTGGTCAGATATCCAGCCACAATTATACCAGAAGCTGATTGATGGCTACCAAAAGCATCTGGTTGAGGCACAACTTGGTATGGGACACATAATCAAATATTAGTGGGGTGTTTGTCAATATGTTTAAGCCGTTCTATATGATTTTGACCCTCTGAACTAGAGAAACTTCAAATTGAATTCAAACTTGTTCACTTACTTCTTATTTTAAAGTAATTACATATTTATGGTATACAATCATTCCACTCAGGAAAAAGAACAGTTCAAAGAAATAATTAAATGTCAAACTTACCACGATGTTCATGCCTGTAATGAAAAACTTATCACTACAACTTTTAGCCGTCCATGTCATGTCAAATAATCAAAGACACTGTAGTCTGCTAGGATGAGTGGGTATTATCCCACCACTGTATTTCATACGAGCCTTTGTGTATTAACTTATACACAAGCTCACATATATCACAGCATGTTCATTCGGTGCTTTATTCTAAGAATTACAATCATGTTGTCCACTGAATTTAAACCCTGAAGCAGGAGAGGCAGAGGGTAGGCTGATCCCTGTCCCCTCAGCTCCATGTATACTTTACAGTTCTATATATAAAGATCCGCAAACATTGATTCCTGTACTTTTATTCTTACAAATTTTCACAATCCTATTAAATTATTAAATATCAATATTATGGAAGTTATATTTTAGAGGGGTCTATCACCTCCAATAAGGTACATGCAATATAGTGGCAAGTTTCTTGTCTAACCCGTTTCACGATCACTGCAGTTCCCCTTAGTTTGACTATCATACAAATGTATGGTGTCGTTTTCATACTTGGTCAAAAAAAAGGGGTCTTCTCTTCTGCATGTACATAGCTTTCAGTAAGCAGAAGCAGTTACGCCGCATTTAAATTTTCTAAGATACACAAATCTCAATAGTGTGATAAAGACATGAAAATACTGTTGGTAGGGTTTGTGAATTACTCATCGAATAGAAGCAATCTCAGCTGGCTGTCAGCACTGAAGCTTTCCAAATAGTAAATACCAATCTGACGTTAACGTTTCCTTTATCCTATTCTCCATCACTCCTCCTCTTCACCTTCTTTACTGCCTAGTAAAAAACAAGTTCTTTTTCCTTTGCGTTTTTGTTTCCAAGTTTGTTATGGAAACATTTACAACTCTGTGAATGTGGATTTTAAAATTGTAAACATGATTTTACAAGTGCTACAAAGAGCCATTATTTGTGGAATTTTAACTTAATTTCAATTTCATTTTAAATGAACAATAAGAATCTACAATTTCACTGTTACACAATCATTCTGTGAAAGGTCTACGTAGTGTTGAGAGGAATTTGAAGAACACTCTGCATTCAAAGTTTAGGTAGAATTGCACTAAAGTCAAATAAAATTTTCATCAGCAACGTATTTGTGTTTGTCCTCACAGACAAAATTAGAATCTGTGGTTAGTAAGAAACTTTAAACAAAAACCCTTTTATGGAACATTTAATCAGACACAAAAATAATTCAGCAAGATTTCAATATAGCATAAAACAATTACCATTTAAAAAAAATTGGTTTGAGACCAATACACCTAATGAAGTGTAAGTAAATTTACTGAGCAAGTTGTTTCTGACACAACCACTGGATTCCCACTGAGTCCCAGCAGCTGGTAATTACCAAGGTATAAGTGCCAAACTATGAATAATACAGTGTGGTTACTGCACAATTAAACTGGGTAGCAATCAGTCAATGTTACCAAATAGCTATTTGCCAGTTCACACCTGGAACGGAGTAATGAATAATATAACATCTTGTCACCCCCCAGTGGAATTAGGTGGAGAAAACCAAGATCGGGTGTACTGGTGCAAAAACACAAATAAGAAAATTACATGTTAGTATTTAATCTCCGGTTTGTTAAAGATCATTTGCTGAGAAGCCCTTCCTTGCAGAATAATCTTTCATTCTCCTCACTTGCATTCACATTTTAATATGTTTCTCCATCCAGAAGAGTCAAGTAATGACATAGTCACAATCACAACACTGGTTTGTTTGGGGTTTTTTTTTTTTTTTTTTAGATCCAGCAACTTTTCTTGTACCTACTGGGAAACTGGAGAAAACAGCTTGTAACAAAGTTGTTCATTGGTGATATTAGCTAAGCTGTTTGAAATGCAAATATGAATGCTTGAAAACATGACAGGCAAATGAAGGATGTATTTAAAGGGTGCAGCAGATGACAAAAAGAACTTGCTTAGTATCATTACAAAAGCCTAACCTTGACATCTCAGCATTTGTCAATAACTTCAAATCCTGGAATGCCATTTGAGATTGTTCTGGCCCACATTAAACCCATATTTCTTTTTATTGCCTATAACTAAACAATGATTTTGTTTATGTTTACATTAGCTTTAGAATTAATTATAATTTACTGTCTTTATTAGTCTTGACAAATAACACAGAAAAAGATGCGGCAATGCCTAATATCTATAAACATTCACTGCCCTTCAGCAGAATATTGAAAAAACGTGTTAAGTTTAATAATTACTTCCTCTGAACTGTCAGCATGTATATTATACCCCATTAAATGAAGAATGAAAGAAGTCTCACTATTCATAAATAATTCTGTCTCCACATCCATCACTTGACCCGGTTGTCTGAGCTAATTATGGGCCAATGTCCAACCTTCATTTTACTTAAAAAATCTTGAAAGAGTTATTATAAAACAGCTGACAGATAATCTGCTGATTAATGGTTTATTTGAGGAGTTTCAATCAGGTTTCAGTATTCATCACAGTATAGACGCAATAGTGAAGGTTATGAATAATCCTCTTATGGACTATTTGGCAATGGATTCATCTCTATTGTCGTGTAATGCTGTGCTGCTGTCAGGTTTTGGACCCAATATGCAGGAATCGGGACAAGTTGAGACATGAAATGATTTTAACTTTATTGCTGATTACTTGCAGAAGATAACAGAGTACCAAAGCTGGAACCGGAGCAGAGCAAGCAAGGGAAGTGAAGGGAACGGAAAGGAAACACAGAGGAATACAGGAATACAAACAAACAAAGGGTTTAAATACACAAAAAGGAATAGAGCAAAGTGAAGACACCCGGAGAGAAACAGCTGAGCTGAATACACTTAATCACATAATGGAAACCAAAACTGAACACAATTCAGAGGACAAGAGACTATTACAATAAACAGGAATAGCCGACAGAGACTATGACACACCAGCTTGACATAGACAAAGAGGGAAACAAACATGGAGACATGACTGACTCGGGAAAACGAGACAAACTACAGGGCACAGTGGGACAGGACAACGAAAGGGACACAACTGGGGAAACAAAGGGAACAAGGGAAAAAGGGAGTTTTTCCTTCCCATGTTCATTAAGTGATTGCTCATACAGGGTGGTCTGATTGCTGGGGTTTTCTATCTATTATTAAACTGAATTGAGTTGAATATGCTTGTTGTCAGAAATATTTCAGGATTCAGATCCTGCACCAGTAATACATAAATGGCCTCAAAGCCACCCATCTTGTGTACTTGTGAATTGTTTTCTTTTGGCAGCTTGTTTATTTCCAAAAGGGGTTGCCACGGTGAATATTCACTTCAATTTTCAATTCAATTTTATTTATATAGCGCCAAATCACAACAACAGTTGCTTCAAGGTGCTTTATATTGTACATTAGATCGTACAATAATACATGCAGAGAAAAACCCAACAATCATATGACCCCCTATGAGCAAGCACTTTGGCGAAAGTGGGAAGGAAAAACTCCCTTTTAACAGGAAGAAACCTCCAGCAGAACCAGGCTCAGGGAGGGGCGGGGCCATCTGCTGTGATTGGTTGGGGTGAGAGAAGGAAGACAGGATAAAGACATGCTGTGGAAGAGAGACAGAGATTAATAACAGATATGATTCAATGCAGAGAGGTCTGTTAACACATAGTGAGTGAGGAAAGGAAAAACTCAATGCATCATGGGAATCCCCGGCAGCCTACGCCTATTGCAGCATAACTACGGAAGGATTCAGGGTCACCTGGTCCAGCCCTAACTATATGCTTTTTAAACCTAATCTTAAAAGTAGAGATAGAATAGATTTGCATCATTTGGCATGCATGCTGGATTGAGACTGTCACTGGTCAACATGTTAAAAAAACTTACCCTACTCTTCACTTTTCATATCACTTTAGAATGAAATACGGTCACTGAGGCCTGTACTGACAAGCAGGGGTTTGGGTTATCCAGATAACTTCAGGGTTAACCCTGGATTCTCTGTACTATGAAGTTGGATCCCTTCTTACCAGGGTAAATCACCATAGTAAATTATGTTGTGAGATTAACCTGGTCAAGTAGGTCAAGTTCTAGATAAGAGATTAACAAGTATTAACTCAACACCTACTGTCCAATCAATTCTCCAGAATATAGCCAGAATATATCACCATTTCTGAAAGAACATCTGTGGGGAGAGTAGGTCATGTCTTTGTGTTCCCCTAATGGACATTAGTAATAAATAATATCAATTTACTTACTCTGTCTGCAGAGTTGTCAGACGGAGTGATTTAAAAAAAAAAAAAGAACCTTTATTTAATGTGGAACGGATGCTCCAAAGAAAAGTTAAAATTAACTTTAGTGGGTGAAGGGGGCCAGGGGGCCAGAAACTCTGGCTGCAGAACAGTTCTGGGGAGTGGCCTGTTACAGAGGCTTAACAAGGCTCAAAATCTGGGGCTGCTCATGAGGGCAAAGAAATGGAGAGAAGCTATCCCAGGCTATACAGGATGCCCTGTGCATGGGGCCCAGGATTCTCACGTTGCACGGTATTCTCAGGCAGCACAGATTGGGCATACAGCTGACTGTGGAGGCAGATGTTCAGGATGTGGCCAGGCTCCCCTCACCCTCAGAGCTGGGACTGTTCAGGGTACTCAGTCTCTGGGTTTGCTGTCTTGGCCTCAGTCTCTGGCTAACCTGGGTGGCAAGACTAGTGAGGAGCTTGCTTGGGTGGCTGTGCTGCTGCAAAAATAATGAGGGCGGCTTTTGCGCAGGAGGTAGAGCAGGTCACCGACTGATCGGAAGGTTGGTGGTTCGATTCCTGGCTCCTCCAGTCTGCATGGTCAAATACTAACCCCAAGTTGCTCTCCGATCCATCCATCGGAGTGTGAATGTACACTCAACAAAAATATAAACGCAACACCTTTGTTACTGCTCCCATTCCCCATGGGATGGACGTAGAGACCTAAAATTCATTCCAGATAC
>NW_024582665.1:214982-222942 GCF_018398535.1 Haplochromis burtoni
GAAGCGCTGTATAAGGTTCCCGTTATTGATGTTTGGGTGGTTGACCGGGACGGATTTTCTCCTGTCACTTTCTCGTCATCCCTGACGTGCTCTCCGATTTTTTTTCCTGCTACTTTTAGCATCACACGGCACAGCTTCTGTACCACGTGGTATAAGGCTCCGCTCTTATCATTTGTTGAGCAGGAAGAGGGAGCGCTTGTTTTCATGCAGATTACGTCCCGGATCAAAATGCGGTACAATCGTCGTCTTTTTTTTTTTTTTAATCGTTGTCATTTGGAAATGAGATCGCACGTAAGCATGAATCGAGATCGCGATTTTCTAACGATTAATCGTGCAGCCCTACCTATACTTAATAAAAAACTTAAAAATAAAATTGTTCTTTTAAATTTGTGCATTGTTTGACTGTTAAATTGTTTGTATCAGGTGTAAAATGACTTTTTAAATAAAGTTGTTTTTAATGTGAGCAGCTCCCATCGCGTCGTTTAAAATGAGGGAGGAGCAGATTGCACCGCGTAGCAACTACTCTTTGCGGTCTTTCGTCAGTTGCAGCCTTTTTTCTCGCTGGTGTTTGAGAACATGGAAGACAAAAGGATACCAAAGAATCGAAAACTATGACAAAGGTAAATACTGAAAGTTTGATAAGTTTTTATCATTGGTTATTTTAGTTACTTTCTATAGTTGTCCTAAACAGTATAAGGGGGATAAGCATAACATCTTTAGCTAGTTTTAGTGGATTCCCGCTCAGGTAACTCGGCCATTATGCATTACCCAGTAAACAAAATGGATGAACAGTATGTTAAATGTTTGAACATGAGCTAGTTATACCATGTCACGTAAGATACATGTGCAGTGTAGCAAGCTCACCTTATAGTGGTGTAAAACATGAGGCGTATGAGGTGATTGTTTAAATTTGAAAACCACTAGGGACCACTTATTACTATGTCACCAATTGTTTACTTATAGGAAATTTAGGATTTATATCTGTCAAGTCATTTGTTCTGGCATAAGTCACCATTTTGATATATCTTCCTGTGACTTTAAAGTCTGTCAGCTAGTTAGATACATTTTTGCACTGCTAGTGTTTGCTGCTTGAATTAGTCAGTTAACCATATAAACACATGCAGTGCCTTTCAAACTTTTAATTACACTGTTCATTTTGTGCATTAGTAAGAGAATCTTTTATATTAAATTATCCTGGGAAAAAACGAAAATGTTTGTATTTTTTTCTCATGCACTTTCTTTCATTTCCTTATCACGTTTAAATTCCTTATCACAAACACCATCTTTGACAAGTAAGTAACTTTCATATTATCTGTATTACTTATTAGCCATATTCAATAACTTGCACAGATTATTTTGAAAAGTGATGGTCTTTGGGGCATCCTTGAAAGTAGTGCATTACTTAATTTTACTTTATTTTTTACTGGTACTGGTAATCAGTTTATTTATTTATATTTAGGAACAGGAGGCAATGATCAATTTTAAAATTTAACATTTATTTAAGTTTCTATCTTTTATGCTAACAATAATGCCAACAGTGTTCTCTTCACTTGTCCCACAACTCTGACAGTTTTGGTCCTCTGCTGCCCCGCTATTGGCTGATTTCCATCTGAGCTACTACTGTCAACTGCATTAAACTGATTTTACATCGCCTTGTTATTCTAATCTTTATCTGCGTTTTGGACTCCAAACACTCACACTTGCTGAGAGCAAGTGTGAGCTCACAAGAGTGTAAGGCGTGTAGTTCAATAAAGTGATCGATGTGTTCACTAGCTGATTTCAATAAACTGGTAACTTATAAAATCTATATTTTATAGGAAGTACATTACTGATTAAAGTGGTAATAAACACAGTAACCAATAAAAATTTAAATTTCCTGTTATAAATAAAAATACTGCTGTGAGCTCGGTTTTCTAACAGCAGGTGTGAACATCTACAGTCTTTCAGCTCTGGTAAAGATTTAAAAATAAAGGCATTAAATAACATAACATTAAACACTAAATGAGTTTGATGGTGTTGACTGCAGCAGCTCAATGTTAATCAGCTGATAGTGATGGAAGCAGATGAGCGTTTTTCATCATGATCATGGTTGTTGGAGTTGTGTATGGTATTGATATGATCAAAAATGAACTGAGTTGTTTCCTATTCTATAGAAATTGTACATCTAATTAATAACAAGGCTTTCTGCTGATGTTATCAATTAAAAATTAATTGTTTTATTTTTAAGCAACAACTTTTTAGCATGCAATCACTCCATGCCATACAGGACAGATTTGTAAACTGTGCGTACAAAAACAGACTATTTTACAAAATTGCTCATTCAACAAATGTAAATCACAGCAGATTTTTTTGTTGTAGGTGCACTGTCACAACTAGAAATGTGGGAGGAAAAATTGAAGGCAGAACAGGAAAATGCATGGAAATAACAATTTTCCTTTAAGCACGTCAGTAAAGGTAGATCCGGATACTTGATAACTGTTGGTATAGGTATGAATCTCCACTATCACAGGTTTTAATTGGGAGGCAACATGCAGATATACAGGAGGACTATAAACAGTAATTCCTATTACATACAACTCTTTTAGAAAATACCAACAACACTGATCATTTATCACTTGCTGGTCTACAAACTTTACAATGTGGATGGATGGAAAATCTCCACTCTGGCTGAAGTGGTGCTACAAACAACTCTGCGCTCAGGTTTCCTGGGTGTGTGTGGATTTAAACTTACACATCCAAATTTTGACCCTATTGTTCTTCCTTTCAGCTGATTGGTCAATTTCATGTCAATCACAAATTTAACAATCCAATCAGAGAACATCTCCAAAAGTTGATTGTGTTCATCTGGATGTAGCATTTTCAGTGGGAGAAAATGCTGAAAACGCTACCTCCAGATGAACAGAATCAACTTCTGGAGATTTACTTACCTGGATGATTGAGCATGCATCAAGACAATCAAGAACAGATAGGTTTGGCTGTTGGAGGGCTGCTTTACGGCGCTTCAGGTCCTGGAAGAATAAATTCCCGTTTACATACCAGAGCAGCATTTTCCTTCATCACCACGAAGGAAAACAGTCTGTGCGTATCCGAGTTCAGTGGTTTTTGTGTCACAGGGCTTATAATATGTGTAAAAATCTGGCCAGGGACCATCACATCACACTGCTACCATATTTTTCTGTTGCTATCATGTTTCTTTTTTGAGATGTTGTTACTTTTATGACAGATGTAACGAGAAATCTCCCAGAAAGTTAAATTTTTTATTCTAATCAAATGTTTGATTCTGATAACAGATAAAGATTTTTTTTACTTTTGTTCTGCTATTTCATAGTTTATACAAATTTTGGGCAATTCCTGTTTATTTGAAACCTTTAGCCCCCAAAAAGTTGCCAGCGACAGGTTTTTCCAAACCTGTCTCATCAAACCTGAGCTCTACCAGGGGCCCAACATGCCTGGACTTTTAGAAGAAAAGAAATGTCCAAAAATAAACCACAGGGTCAAATACTTGATTTCGTTCAGAGTTTTAGAGTTATTAATTCGAATTGACTAATTTAAATCTTTTATTCATGTACATTTTGATTGCCTTTTTCAGTAAAAATGGCAAAATTTCAATTTCTTTTTTTTTTTCTGTTATTAATCCCTGATTACACTCATATAGTATACAGTAGAGGAAAAAAAAACTACCAGATGTGTAAAGTAGTAGTAATGCTGAAAAAAGCGAAAAAAGCACACACACTCACAGCTGATTTTATGACACTTTTACAGCTAAAACAATATATAATTCCGGTTATCCTGCGTATCACTATGGGGGATGAAGGGTTAAGGAACTGCAATTAATTTTTATAGTTTTGCTTGTGTTTACAACCATATTTTGTGTTATCACCACACAGTAAACATTAACCAATATGTAAAGCGTCCATGTATCCTCCATTCTTGGTCCATTATCTTAAGCTTAGGCGGCCCCCTGCGACCCAATCCGGTACTAAGTAGAGAGGCCCAGACTTCACTCTCTCCAGGCACTTGGCCCAGCTCCTCCGGGGGAATCCCAAGGCATTCCCAGGCCAGCTGAGAAACATAGTCCCTCTAGCATGTCCTGGGTGTTCCTCTGGGTCTCGTCCTGGTGGGACGTGCCCAAAACACCTCCCCAGGGAGGCATCTTAACCAGATGCCAGTATCTAATCTGTCCTTTTTGTATGTTCCCCTCAGGTTCCCATGGTAGCAGATACAGGGGGAACAAGTGTAGACGATGCCACAAGAAAGATGATGAAATTCCTCATATCACCTGAGCTGGCTGTGGAGTACAACATGCTTGGCCGACATGGGAAAAAAAGTTCAGGGATTTGCATCTTTTTAATGTTGTGTATGGTAAGTTAGTTTCACTTGAGACATTTGAACTTTAGAAAAATAAACTTTTTTGATAAAGTGTTTGAAAGTGTAACTGAGATTGGTTATCATGCAATTTTTATATATTTTTTGAGGCAATAAAGTGAAATAAACATTGTTCTTTGCAAATCATCACCAAATGAAGTAAGCTAAGGTTGACTTTACTTTGGCTTTCCCATTTTTCTTCTTCATTTGCAGAGGCACTGAAGAAAATATTGAACATCAAAAGTCAACTTGCAAGAAGCAGAGAAGGCTCTGTCCAAGTGGTTCACTGGAGCTAAAGACGGAGGAGGACTGAGGGCTGCAAGGGTGCAAAATAGACTCACGGCTCTGTAAAAAAGCAAAACAGAAACCCTGCTGATTCAAGATAAGCTTTTGAGTCTTCCATCTGACTTTTCCCCCATGTTGCTTCAGTTCCAAATATCTAAGGAATTTTGATGTAGTTTGACATTTCTAGTTTTTCAAAAGTTTACGCACTTTGGACAAAATAAAAAAAATGTGAAAAATGTTGTTTTGTGTATCCTCGTGATTTTTGTAATAGTTATATTTACAATGGATGGTTACAATGGTTACAATGGTTAATGGTTATATTTTTGTTTGCGGTCAGCTTTAATATATTTGGTGTCTTTGTGTCACAGAACCCGTATTGGCCGTCTGTTAAATTGATTTGGTGACTGTTTTACTACATGGGGCCCACCCGGTGCCAGAAATTAGCCAATTCAAACTAGAAGTAAAATGCAACTACAGAACCCACTGATAATGCCATTCCAACTTTTTAGCTCACGTTGTCCTCATGTTGTACCCACTAAGAACTTGAAAGATGGGGCCCGGGTGGGTCTCTGTGTACTTTGCTCAGTTGGGGCCCATTTAGTTCCCAGATTTTACCAATGTAACACCGAGATAGGCTAAAAAGTGGGTTTTAAGTGGGATTGTCTGTGGGTTCCATAATGGCCCCATTTTATAAGCCCATGTGGTACCCATGTGGTATCCACAAAAAAACTTGAAAACTTGAAAATTAAAAAAAGCGGAATCGGCTGTTCAAAACCCCACAAGGCTGCCCGCTGGGATTGAATCGAGTGGTGAGTTCTCAAAATGGGCTCACTGAGCGCAGCACGAATAAGATCTTGGAGAAGCTTACGGCTGCTGTGAACACTCAGAATAAAACCTCTGAGCAAAATTCGATCACATCTTGGAGAAGCTCACTGTGGCCGTGAGTTCTCAGAATCTGCTCTTTGAGCACAAGAAGGACAACATCACAGAGCGTAAGTTTGATAACATCATGGAGAAGCTTGCGGCTCTCCAACAGGAGATTGAGAGACCAGTGTCAGACTGTTAGAACAGCTTTGAAATTCATATGAGTTGTTCGCACTAAAGTAAAAACCATCATCACTTCATGCGGCTACCACTTTGGCGCCAGCTGTGATCTCAAGGCTGGAGCTGAACAACAACTCCCTGATAACAGACTGTGCTTAGACTGTTCTTCCTATCCTACGCAAGGCCACCTGGGTTGGCTGGAAGACTGTTTACAAATACTGTGTACTGTGTACAAAATGTACAGTAGTAGAGACATGCCCACCAGCTACGACCGTTATAGGGCATATTCTAAGTTTATTGTTTTTGATCTCTCTTGGCTGAACTGTTAAGACCTATTAAATAATATTTATGTGAAGTCACTTTAAAAAAACATTACACAGTTGATATAATCAAAAATTAACAGCAGATTTTTATAACTACAAACGGTAGAGACAGATTTCACCTGTTCTCATTTATACTGAGAGAAGAGTGGATCTCCTGAAGTCCATTATGAGTTCTTTCGTTTTAAGAACATTCAGCTTCAAGTTGTTTCCTGAGCACGAGCGGGACAAGTTGTCTACCTCCGCCCTGTATGCTGTCTAAATTATATATGCTGTCTTAATTACGCCTTATTATTTGTATCTTAGCTCAGTCATTCTTGATCACCCTAGGCGTCGTCTTCCATTTTGACCTCGGGACTTCCAAACCATATTCGGCCTAGATGTTTCTGTATACTATGCCGGCCACTTGGTTATGGCGTGCCATATATGCCCTACCTGCTAACATCTTGCACCCTGGTGTTATGTGTTGGATTGTCTCAGGAGCATCTTTACACAGCCTGCACCTGGGGTCTTGCCTCATGTGATAGACCCCAGCCTCTATGGATCTTGTACTGACAGCTTTTTCTTGTGTTGCCATGATTAGTGCATCTGTACTGTCTTTCAGTTCAGCTTTGTCCAGCCACTGGTAGGATTTACCGGTTAGACTGCTCGGTCGAACCGGTAGCTGGTGTTTTGCACCTCTGATGTTCTTGCCAGTTCTTTTCTGTGCCCCACTCATGTATTGAGCCATTCGCTTGTTCATCTTTCAGGCATCAAGAGGGCCAATGTGTTGTGCTGTCATCTTCCATATTGAGTTGATTGGTTCTGCTGCCTGTCTCTCCCAGATCAACTGCCCATTTGCGCTAGAGATGGGTATTGTTTAGCTTTTATCCAATACTGGTGCCAAACCGGTAGTTTTTTAATGGTGCTGGTGCTTAAACGGTGCTCGAACCGGTGCTTAAAGAATGGAGAACACAAACGTTGTCCAAAAACCTCTCATGTTTAGCTGTTTTCCACTTTTTCTTTGGTCATTTTAGCCTTTTTGGCCAGGGTGAAGGGAGTATCTGCCATCAAACAAGAAGACAGCTGCATGTAACTACGACAGTGTTTGCTAGTTCACCTTACATGCATTAATGTAATAACGTGGTTAGCCTACTCAACGTAAATTACACACGAACAACATTAAGCTACTCACGCAGAGAAGAACGGCTGCTGCTGCCATCATCCATCATCATTTCTGCTACACTGGCAGGGCTAGGGGCCAGGACTCTCCCCTCGGGTTTTTGGGGGATGTTGCTAACTCCGGGTCCGATAACAGGCACCACACCCGCAGTAGATGTGCTCGGTGTGAGGTCTTGCAGCAAGCTATCAAATACGGTGCATTTCTCGACTTTTAAAAAAAATGCTATGCGTCACCAGGTGTTTCATCAGATTCGAGGTGTTACCTCCTTTGCACAGTACTTAAAGCACTTGTTGCAGGCTGCTGAGTTTGCATCTTTTGCTGTGAAGTACAGCCAGAATTTTGACTTTATCACCTTGGGCATTTTTAATCTGTAGCTCTGCTCTAAAAGAACGTACGCACCTAGGCCCGTCTACTATCCTTGGAAAGATAAAATGATTGGCTAGAATCCAAAGTGTATGACATCTTAGGAAAAAAAGCACTGAAATAAAGCACTGAAATGTGCAATGCTTTTCGGTCTGGTTACTACTGTTTATGTCAGAACCGGTGCCATAATGGCATAATGGCCGGTACCCATCCCTAATTTGCGCGTGTGTGAAGTTAACTCTACTTGGACAAACTGCTCGAAACAGGGATTTGAGTCATTCTGTGCTTCAGATGGGTTAATAAAGACATTAAATTAAAAACTTTTAATCAGATTAATCATAGTGATAGATTAATATATGTTGTAGAGGACACACACACACACACACACACACACACACATATATATATATATATATATATA
>NW_024582665.1:224109-233310 GCF_018398535.1 Haplochromis burtoni
AGTGAATACCTCAGGCAGCAGAAACCCAAGAAAGAGGAGGGAGACGAGGAACCATCATGGAAGGACAGGCCCCTGCACGGTATGTACCACCGGCAGATAGCTTCCCAGCTGGGCGAAAGAGCAATGACAGAACATGTCATTGCTGATAGGATTTTCCTGAAGATCTGAGCAGTTCAGGAGGTTCCTTGTTCCCATGGCAATAAGAGTTTTAAAAACCTTCTGTGAGTCTAGAGTAGAACAAAGAATTCATTTATTTGGATAACCTGGTGTCTCTCATGTTGGGCCATGGTTTTGGCCAAAATTACAACAGGGAAACCGCATAGTGATAAATGTGAAACAAATAGATGGGAGTGTTCAGAACGAGACAGCAGGTAAGAATAGAGAACATTTATCGATGGCACTATTAATGCAAGTTTGTATTTCAGAAAGAAATCTCAGAAAAAAACAACAACTCATGGAGTCAAAAAGGTTAGGGTGGTATCACTCATCCCCCATCACCAGTAAAAGTCACATTTGTCTTAAAAAATAAATCCATTATGCAACAGTAACAGAATTAACAGACTCTCTAATGATGATGAACATTGTGACTTTTGTGTTGTTTTGCTTAACTGGGGCTTGCATTAGTTCTCAGAGGTATTACCATGTCTAACTGTACAATTTCCATCTTATATTTTGGGACACCATCTGCCAGTGGCACATTGATCAAGGTACTTATTTTAAATATATAAAGATATAAAAATAAATGTCTGATTCTATTTAATCAGAGTTTATTTTATTTTATTAATGGTTTTAACAGAAATGTCATTCCATATCTTCAAGTAAAATTCCATGTTACTAGAATAGAATAGACTAGACTAGAATAGAATAGAATAGAATAGAGTGCCTTTTATTGTAAAATGAGATACAGAGCATCTCCTACTCAGTGCAGACAAGAGTCGTGGAGTACTTATGAACTACTACGACTACAGCAAACATGTGGAGGTTTAATCATAACTCACTGATGATGATTTTAATTGAATTTATTGAGATACACAGTGGCTAGTGGAAGCTGTGACAACATTAGATGACCTGTTCATAATTAGCCATGTGCTGTAGTGATGAGGTTGGGTATGGAAGTCAGTGCAGTATACCAGAGGACCTAAACACATTTCACGGTCAGTCCACAACCAAAGCAAGCCATGTGCTAAATAGTGCCAAATGATTTTGACCACCATGGCTAGCACCAGCACTGGATCCACTGCCTCCCGGTTTCTCTCCTTTGAATCTAAAAATGAATAGCAGCCATCAGTCATTGTCAGGGACGTCTTTCTCCAGCCCAGACGGATGGGAGTGACTAATGTCACTGCATGTTACTGTCCAGCCCTCCCGCCTCCACTCTTGCTCACTCACATCAAACAGACCTGACAGGCCACCAGCTATGGACCAAAGGGGCACCTCAATGTCACCTTTTTAGATATTTGGGGGAGGTTGTGGGGGTGGGGACTTGTTGAGGGAACACAATCAGCTCCCAGCATCCCACTCTTTGTTTTGTTTGTTGACTGACAGCTGAGGTGCTTTCAATTGGCAGTAAGGAGGATGTTGCCTGACAAATCTCTCGATTGTTGGGTAGCTCACTATAACTTCTATTCATATCCATTTTAGTGGATTTATTCAAACACATCAAATTTAATTACATCTATGAGAATATTATGCTATTATGTGTGGGAAAGAACTGATTGCACTGGTTGTAGCCCATTTTTAGCAAGCAAAACATGTGCTGTTTATTTGAGATGTTGGGCTAAACAATACTTGTCCCAGTTATTATATTGAGGATAACAACTTCATCTCTTAGGATTGCTTTCCTGTAACAGAACATGAAATATCCTTTGTGTCTACAAACATGTTTGGAAGCTACATTAGAGTTATGTGTCTGTCAATAATGACTCTAAGTATTCTGTGTGCTAATGATTTTTATTGCTAGGGAGCATGCCTTAAATACAGTTGTGTGTATATGAAATTTCACTAAAAATATGCGAAGTCATTGCAAGGACATTTTTTCCCTTCCTTCAGTATATACAAAGCTCAATATTCTTTTTATATAAAGAAGCTATAAAATTGCTTTGAAATAACTCAAATTTCTTTAAATAAGGGATGTGCGTTCTTTTTTTTAACTAATGGATTTTACTTTACTAAAATGTGTTTTTTTTTCTTAGCAGGTATTTCTTTGTTGGGCATACTCTACTGTGGCTTTTGTGTAAGCCTCCTGAGAACCAGCCTATTCATTTATGCCCTCTGTAATGCACATTTGGTTTTGGTCTATAAATAATTTGACTCATTTGAAGTCCTGATGTACTAAATAGAGGACATTCTGGGCTCTCCATTGATGTCTCATGTGTTTGGTTGGCTTCTTTTAGCTACAAAGAGAAGGGAAATCACAAAAAGGTTCAATGGGAATATTCATTTTTCCTTGGTTCTCAGGAGGATATATCATATTTATTACACAGCAACAGCCACATGTTTAGTGTAGCATTCCAATTTTTCTTTTAAATTAATGACAAAATTGGTCAAATTTTATTTTGCAAAGTTGTGTTATAATCATTGATTTGAAAAATTAAGGTTTCAAAATGGTGCATTAATCATGACATGAAACTGCATGCTCAGTGGTTAACGACTTGTCAATCGCCAGTCATCAGCCAGTGAGCGTGTGGTTTCATCTGTTTTTCTGCATCCAAAATGACACTGGTGGAAAAATCTTCTTCAAAGACGTCAGTGACATCATGTCCATACTGTCAATTATAACGACATTTTTATCTAAAATTTGTTCTACTTTCAATATACCACTTTGATTTCAAAGAATCATTAATTAACCCCTCTACTTTGATGAGTAAAATAGATTATTGTGAGTCCTCATTCTTTGCTCATTCTCAGGTATTTAGTGTGACAGTTAAATGGGGCCACACTAGAGAGCTGGGGGCCACTGCCAATGCTGTGAAGAGGCATCAGAATGATGCCCTTTTTGTGTTTCTGACAAATGTAGAAAAGGCATTCACTGAGAAAATGATTATTATTACTTTCTCTTGTTGTAGTAAGTATAATCACAGCCAATATGGTGTTTAAGCTCATGTAAAGAGAGTTAATGCACAAATTTTGCCAATCATGCAAATTATGAATGACTGCATAACATGAATACGACACATGACATTTGCCTTTTTTATGTCTTTCTCTCTCTGTGTGCCGCATCGTCGAATGCATAATCTGGCATAAACAGATGCTGATCGAGCCCAGAAGCATGGCATGGACGAGTTTATTTCAGCTAACCCCTGTAACTTTGACCACGCCTCGCTGTTTGAGCTTGTCCAGCGCCTCACTCTGGACCACAGGCTTAATGACTCATATTCCTGCTTGGTAAGTAAATCAAAATCCAAAAAGAGTCTAAAACCTATAATTGATAGAAAAACTGGCAACAATGGTGGCTGTTGAGAGGGAAACAAAGAGAAAAGATTGAGGTGTGCCAAATTTCACATGAAAAGTACTGAAAATCAGTGGCAACAGGTCTTATGGAGTGAACACAGGAATGCATTCTGTATCTTAGCAACCGTAGTGTCTTAATAATAACAAAGTCTAGCTATCAGTAAAGATGTGGTTTAATATGCTCGCAAGATACTATTGTTAAGTGCTATTACAGAGTGTTATAGCATATAAACATCACTTACTTCATCAGAGGAATCCGATAACAGTGTTTCTGTGTGTTACCAACAGGGCTGGTTTAGTCCTGGTCAGGTGTTTGTCTTGGATGAGTACTGTGCTCGTTATGGTGTTCGAGGCTGCCATCGCCATCTATGTTACCTGAGCGATCTGCTGGAGAGGGCAGAGAATGGAGCCATGATTGATCCCACACTGCTGCACTACAGCTTCGCCTTCTGTGCATCCCATGTCCATGGAAACAGGTAAATATCAACTCCTGTCTCCTTTATTTGCCCCAAATGCTCCAGTCCTCCTTTGCCAATGCAGAAATCACTGAAACTCTGAATAACTGAACTCTGAACTGAACAGTTAACCCTCTCAGGCTCAAATTAAACTTTTTGTTGCTAATGCACAACCAAGTCCTGCAGTGGTACTTCTGAGTAAAACAAACTCATCAAATATGTATGTGGGGTAATCAGGTTGTTAGTTTTCAACTGTTGCAAATCGGCAACGCCTGCCTCGAGAGGGTTAACTAATAATTAAAACTGGAACAGGGGCAGACCACATATATGTGGATATGTAATATGTAACTTTGGGTTTGATTTGGTTGCAGCGGCTGATTTTAGTTTGATTTTGCATGTTGTTTTCATGCTCACTCTTCCATTTTTTTTCTTTTTTTTGTGCTTTGTATAACCTTCTTGCCTTATTCACACTGTGACTTACCCTTCCTGCACAGACCCTAAAACCTGCACAGACCAGGGTGTTTGGCACTTACCAGTATCTTGTAGCCTTTTTACCCTTTATCGCTGAGATCCTTTCCCAAACTGCTAAAAGAAACTGAAAACCACAGAGTTCATGATAAAAAAAAAGACTTTGGCTGTATGGTAAGATTTCCACAAAACATTTTTCTAACCAAAGGTTTCGATAACTGAGGTGTTCAACTCATCACTCAGCAGATAACGTACTGAAGAATCAAATGAGAGGTATACAGTAACCTATTCCCATCATATCACTAAAGGAGTATCACAGCTTCACATCCAGCTTTGTTAGCTGTTGATAACTGACTGACCCTAGAGCCAGTGTAGGTGTGGCTAAATGTTTCTGCCATTGAAAAGAAAGATCATCAGCACAGACAAAAAAAGGCTTATCAAAGGTAAACTTTAAATTTGAATCCAGCCTGAGACTTTCTGCATGTTTGTCTGTTGGAAGATTGCCGTCAGTTTTACTCTAAGGAACAATTCTTTTGCAACTTGTAGACACATTTATTTAAACACTGGTTAAATCCCGCATTTTTGTGCTTATGAGAAACTCTGCTGTCAGCTGTTTTACACCAGACTGTACGCTTGTTTTTTTAAAGCTGGAAGTCTGGACAGCACAGTAAATGGGGATCGACGAAACAGCCCTTTACTACAGTTTTGTCAGTTTTGTCAGGTTGGTTGGGTCCGATTCCTGCCCTATCAGAGGTTTCCTTTTAAACTTTTTCTACCCCTCTTTTTACTGATTGTTCCTCAAAAGGAAACATTTGGTGTCTCCCCATAATAGCATATATCTTGTCCATCACTACTGACATAACTCACTACTACCTGATATAATTAGCATTTTATCAAATTAACCCATTATCTAAAATGTCATTACAACAGTTCCAGGAACTATTCAGTATGAGTGATGTGTTTTTCTAGATGATCTGAGCCAGGTGTGCTTGTGCTGAGACGTCAGCCTATGGAACAAACTTTACATTACATAATCATCCCAATTCTGCTGTGACAAATTAAAGGCAAATCCTGAATACTTGATCCCTACACAAAGTTGCAAAGTTTGGGTCCGTTTGTCTCTTCTGAGGGAATGCTCACTGAAAATCAGGGCTCTTTATTGATTATAATAGAACTGTGTTGCATGCAAATCCATATAGTGCTAACCAGCGGTCAATAGGATATTTCCTCAGTGAATGGCAAAAATCAAGCAGGAACTTAAAGGAGTAAAGAACAACTCAGCCAAATATTAAAAACTATTTAAAATGATGTTGATGTGTAAACGGTCTGTATTTGTAAAGCGCTTTACTTAGTCCCTAAGACCCCAAAGCGCTTTACACTACATCCACACATTCACACACTGGTGATGGCAGCTACAGTGTAGCCACAGCCACCCTGGGGCGCACTGACAGAGGCGAGGCTGCCGGACACTGGCGCCACCGGGCCCTCTGACCACCACCAGTAGGCAACGGGTGAAGTGTCTTTCCCAAGGACACAACGACTGAGACTGTCGGAGCCGGGGCTCGAACCGGCAACCATCTGATTACATGACGAACTGCCAACTCTTGAGCCACGATCACCCCTTATAGAAGTAGCGTCTGAAAGAAGCTTTAAGTCCTCAGTAGTTAATGTACTTTTTTCTTTAAAAGTCTTGAATTACAGTTAGTACTTAAAGCACAACTTGATTAGTTCATTCAGAATCAACAAATTACATTTTCCATATACTAATGGAAGTGATGGTTTGGAGTGTGAAATCTGTGTGTGTGATGTTGACACCAGCAAATAAACAATTTTCACAGAGTGGGATATAAAACTTGTGGCTGTGCTTTTCAGTCGGATCAAACTGTATCCTCTGTTGAAGGTTGTTTGGCTATGACTGATGAGTTCCCTGCATGTTATTCCACTAGCCTGTTATCTAAGTTGCACTATTTACCTCTTGTCTAATCTGCTGTGATGTGATCAGCCATCATATCTGTCAACATCACAGTCAACTGTCGGCAGCTGAAGCCAAACAAAGATAGACGAGGGCCACTCCAGCATTGAGGGCAAAGGTCAGGGAGGGCTGTCTGTCAGTGCCCCCACCTCCAACCTGCATCATTTCTCCAACTAACCCTCCTGTATGTATCCATCCATCTATCAATCTTTTCATCTATCTGTGACAAATAGTGACGGAGGACTGAGGCCTTTTTTGATCACTATGGACAGATGGATAGCAGTCACTCTAACAGAAAGAGAGGGAAAGAACAGGGGGAAATATGACCAGCTAGAATTTTTGGAACTAGAAATGGTAGGCTCATGCACTTTATTTAGTATCATAACAGACTTTACACATAGAAAAATGTTTGTGCAGGTGAATAAATATCTGAAAAAAAGAGTAGAATTTTTTTAAAAATCCAAAAATAATTATATCTTTATGTAGTTCCGTCCACAGACACGAGGCAGAGACCTAATCTGCCAGTCCAGCCATCGTGCCTGGAGGTTGAGTCATGACATGTTGACAGGTTGTCATGTGTTATGGCTGAATGTCTCTGCAGCCATAGCTGCTTCATGTGCCCATATGCACACACCTCATCCTATGCCAGACCAACCCCCCCCTCCCCCCAACACATAAATACCACACCACCGCTACTGCCTTCTAATAGCCTGCCAGCCTGGAGGTGTTGGTGCATCAAGTTAGACGCAACTGCCCGGTCACCTGCTAAAGAGTCAGGATTTGACTTCTGTAGAACTAAATGTCAACTCCATTCAGATCCAGTGAAATGTCTTTAAAACAGATAAATAATATTTCAGCTGCAGTTGATTTTGTATTTGTGTTTAATTGGTACGTTTGAAAGAAAACTGAACATTATTGCAGTTATTTTCACACAGCTGTTTTCACAGAAACATCTGGCATCTATTTCAATGACATCAATGTCACTTTGTACTGTCAAACCTGACAATGCAAAATAATATTTTACTTTCCTTTTTTGAGTTTTAGTTCTGTTATATAAATAATCAGCCTTTGTGTAGCAATGTTTACTAGTAAATACTAATCTAGATAGTGTGTATTCAGAGACATGCAAAGGTGTATTGAGATGTTTTGCATATTTGTTTTAGATAAAGAGATTTTTTGGTAGAAAAAAATATACTCCATGTAACATATATAAAAAGAGAATGTAATGATTTGCAAATCTTATAAAGTCCTGTTGTCTTCACAATAGAACATAGAAAAAAGTGAAACTGAATATAGAAACTGAAATATTTTACTGTTTCATGAAACATATTAGCTACTTTTGAATTTGATGGCAGCAACACATATCAAAACATGTGGGACGGGGCAACAAAAGGCTGGAAAGGTAAGTACTACCAAAAAGATATAACTGAAGGAACATCAAGTATTTGGGTCATTAGGAGAACAGATAACTGTGTCTACAAAATCACCGGACAATTTCAGAATAATGTTCATCAATGCAACATTAAAAAGACTTTGAATATCATATTAGCAATGCTTTATAATATTATCAAATGAAATTACTGTGCACAAAGAACAAGGACAAGCATCAATTAGTATAGATGCTCGTGATCTTTGAGCTGCACTACATTAAAATAGATATGATTCTGTGAAGGAAATCACTGCATGGGCACAGGAACACTTCCAGAACTCACTGTGTGAACACAGTTTGGTGGAACAGCAGTGTTCTCTCCAAAGGTATAATTTCCACTCAGAACTCAGTTTCTTAGATTTTGTAAAAACGAGTTTGAAGGGAAAATGGCAAATTTGCTCCATGGTGGTCTGGATGTGGTGGTGACTGCACAGAAAAACAGATGTGAAACTGCTGCCAACTTTCTGTCTGTCACAGAAGGCTTATTTGCTTGTTGTCTTCATCATAGCTGTGAGATCATCAGGTCAAGCAAACATGAGGAAGCTGCCAAGGAATGATATGTGGCTGAAAGAGAGAACACATGAAAGCCCTTCAGGACCTAATTAGTGTGAAATTTCCTTCTTTTATTTTCTGTCACAGTAAAGAAGTTGAGGTGCTTCTCATCAGTGAATTTTAGCCGTGATAATTCCTCTCCTGTTTTGGTTTTAGACTTTTACACTTGCACACAGCAAAATTAAGCACCAGTCGCATAACAAAGGAAAACAGTAAGCTTAGCACTCACACGGAAATTCACCACTAGGACCAAAGCTTTCATTAGCTGGTATTTTATTTCTTTCTTTATTTCAATTTCAATGACACATTTATTATGATGCTTTAATTACTACTTGTTGTTCTTTCCAGCCCACCAAAATTGTAACTGTCTTTTTCAGACAATGCTCAGTAATATTAACTCTTGGCAGATAAACTAATGATGAGGTCAAAGCAACAAAGACACCATGCAGTCATCTCCTCATCAGTGTCATGCTTTCCACTAACAGAGCCCTACAGGTGACTGCAGCACACTGCTAGTGTCTGCTCAAATGTCCATAAAACCAAAGGGGAGTTTGGATGAGACGCGAACTGCTGAGCAACTTGATAATCCTTTAATCTAACACGGCACTCACGAAGTAGTGTAGCAAGTACCCCCCACCTCCCTCTAACACACAGTTTCTTGCTGTCTGTTGAAAGACATGTCAAATGGAAGTTTGAGAAAGAGGGAGAGCGAGGAAGAGTGTCATGTCTCCTGCTTCTCAACATGCTGTCATGGCTCCAGTCCAGCGCCTCTTCTGTCACATGCACTCTGCTCACACTCTACCCAGACCCAACCATGTCACAAACGATAAACTCTCTCTCTCTCTCTCATTCACACACACACACACACACACACA
>NW_024582665.1:233330-266687 GCF_018398535.1 Haplochromis burtoni
ACCTTTCATCCACACACACACACACACACACACAAACGCACACACGCACGCACGCACGCACACACACACACACACACGCACGCACGCACGCACACATACACGCACACATACACGCACACACACGTAAAGCTGTTTATATCTTATATATTAATATATGAAAAATAGAGCATAATAGTCCCGTGCACAATCTTTCATTTTATTTCAATCTTTCCATTTTGCATAATTCTTAACTAAAGTAACTAAAGCTTGTTTTCTCATGACGCAGTCTCATCTCATTGGCATCAGTCACTGGTGAGGTCTGGGCACTCTGCCAAGAAATGACGGGTAATTTTCTCCTGTCAACGTGGGTGCGATACATGGTGGACAACCCACAGCATCTATGGAAATAGATTTTTTTTCTAGTTTATGAAAATCTAAAATGGTGAAAATATCTACTTATTTCTCCAGACTTTTACATAAGAAGTATACATGATGTGTGAAATAAGAATGTGTTTTTATCATGATTTGCATTGTTCTAGATTTAGAGTGAAGATCAGTTTTTACCTCTGAAACAAATTTACTAACAAACAAGATGAGTTTCTGTGAAAATTTAACATTTACTCTAGAATTAGCAGTTTTATCAGCAACTCGAGTAAAAACAAGTACTTAAAAGTACTCAAGTAAAAAAAAAAATCTATTTGACATGTAGGTTGGTTTCACACATAAGGTTGAGTATATTATAGATTAAAATGTGCATTTGGGCTGTCATAACTCATAGCAGCATGCAAAGACTTTTAATATTAGTTATTGTTTTAAACTGAGCCCAGTGGAAAATAAATATTTAGAGCTACTCTAAGACTAAATTAGAACCTAAATTAATCTTCCAAGGGATTAACTTTTGGTTATCAGTGTGTCTTAGGAAGTATATATTTCAGCCAACCCCAGCAGGGATGGGATCGATAGCTGAATACATAAATAAATAAATAATGCATTAGTCTTCTTAAAAGTAATGCGGTACATTTTTTTTCAAATTATTCACTAGATAGTAATTTGTTACTTATCCACATACAGTGTTTACATATAACCTAAAAACTGAATATACTGAGCAAAGCTGTTCGGTGTAGCTGGAAACTTCTTTAACTCAAGTGGTTTTTGTTGGCATTGTCGGGATTCTTCTACGTCGTACATGTGCAAGTGTATTCTGACTGTTTAGCTATATCAAGGAGCCTGTTCATGTGCATTTCTGGATTAAGGAGAGTCAGGTCCTCTGCACCTCAACACATACCTGAGGTTCTGGTATGGGGCCTCAGACCTCCATAGCATGCTCAGATACTAGGGGAAGAACTCCAGAGAACATCAGAAATTGTCTGGCTGGGTATTTCTCCTACCTTCTCCACCGGTGGAGGGAACTTAACTTAAAGCAGGGTCCTGCAGTGTAGTCAGTGATTCATTGTCAGCTTGAATTTCACAGACGCAACCCCCATCATTTGGGATTCTGTCGACAAGGGCTGAACGGTCAACTGCCACTGAACTGTCAACCAGGTAACCCAGTGTTGCAGCTAAGCACTGTCCTCCTTGTGCTTCAGCAGTTCCTGCAGTGACTCATGCCATCATGAGGACACAGAGTGCAGTCACAGTAGCCCTAAAGCGCTTGATATAACTTGTGTCATTCACCCGTTCACCCAAGCATTTTTTCTAAGATTTTTGTATCTCAGTCCTTTTTTTCTAACATTCACACACATTCATTTGCTGATGGATACATCAGAGAGCAAGTACAATCTGAGGATAGAAGACGCACTTCCAAACAGGGAGAGAGTGCACTGATGTAGAATGGGGAAGAGTGGTGGTTGATAGCCCAGAGATGCCTAAAACAGAGCCTGTAGCAGAGGAGGTGAGAGAATTCTGGGCGTATTCAACCTAGGACAGTTGAGAGGACCAGATGGACCCCTCCATCTGGTCCTCTCAACTGGAGTGATGCAGCCGAGGGAGATCTCAATCTCCTGGTTGAGCCTTTCAGTTTGTCCATTTGTCTGTTGGTGTTGGCCCCGAGGGCATTGCAAAATGCCTTCCAAGCTTGGGCGATGAACTGGGATTCTGTGTAACTTAAAAACATGATCAGCAAGTAGTTTGGCTATGTCTGAGGCCATGGGTAATTTCTCAAGGACTAGAAATTGAGCTGCTGTAGAGAATCTATCAATGGTAGATAAGGTTACTGTCACACCGGGCCGTTAACCCACTATAGGTCATGTGTCTCATTACATGAGCCAATGTGTAAAAAAAAGGTGTGGGTCATTATCAACAGAGGCTAAAGCACACCTGACACCCATTGAGTACTGCTTTTATTTCTGGCACAGATGGCACATGCCACTACATAGTCCTTGACATACCTCCATGATGACCAAGCAGAAGTAATGTTTGAAAAGAGAAATGGGTGGCCAGTGTAAGTCCAGTGGATCACAACAGAATGGTCAGTGATGGAATCATATCTGTAGTTAGGGGGACCTAAGGATCATGTTCATCCTGCACAGCTTGATGGCTCATTTTCTACAAATCCCATTTCAGTGATCCAACAGTACATGAAGCATGAAGTATGGAGAATTCATTCAGGGTCCAGCAGGCTGGTGTCATCCAAGTACTCGTTAGAGAGTGCGTCCGTTTTGACATTCCTTGACTCTGAGTGATAGAACATTGTTGGGGGAAAACTCTGTAAAAAACCCAGGAGAAATAAAGACACAATGAGACAAAGTTACTTTCTTTGCTAAACGTGTACACGGGTGAGCTGCTGAGAACAACTCACGTCGTGAACAGAGGCTTGGCACTTTTTATAGGAGAGACAGTGAGAACAGGATAAGAAAATAATAAACAGATAAAATAAACAACTCCATATGTGGCGCTAGTCTCGTCAGCAGAGAGCTGGGAGAAAGCTGTGAGAGATAAAACAATCTAAAACAATATGTCCCAAAACAATATGTCTTTGCTGGGAAAGTCTAAAAGGATAATTCTAAACTAATCTAACCATAGACAAAGGGCATCTTTGTACATTTAAAAGAAGGTAAAGAAACATAGAATCATTTTTCCTGTAACAAACATTAAAATTGAAATGTCAGGAAAAATGGAGACCAGTGGGCTGGATGAGCATTTAACCTTTTAGCACTTTTAAGGTAATTGAGGTTCTTGTGATTTGTTCAGATAACAAAAGTCTGCTCGGCCTCCTCCAGCCGGTGGCATCACACCTCCAGTGATGCTCTACATCATAATTGAGTACAGTGGGGATCAGCTACCAGAAGGAGAAGGTATGGGGTTGCAGGTTACCTTGGAGGCCTGACCACTGCGAGAGAACTGCCCCCACCCTGGAGTCAGACACATCTACCTCAATGATGAACTGGAGCTTGGTATCTGGTTGCATGAGGACTGGTGCTGAGGTGAACAGTTCCTTTAATTAAGTGAAGGCTGCTGCAGCTTCTGAGTAACAAACAAAGGGCACTTTAGGTGAAGTGAGATGTGTGAGAGGTGTAGCTACCTGACTGTAGTTGCGGATGAAGCATCAATGAAATGAAAAGCAGAGGAAATGCTGTACCAGCTTCTGAGGTGGAAGGAAGAAAGGTCTCTCAACACATCATTTACCAGAGCTTGAAAGACAGCGCATGCATTTGTTAATCCAAAGGGTATGACCAGGTATAAAGTGTCCAATATGTGTCAAAGGCTTCCACTCGTCACCCTTCCAGATGCGTATTAAGTGGTAGACGTTACGGAGATTGAGTTCAGTGAAATCAGTGACCCCCGGGAGGGGCTTAAAAGCAGAAGTGATTGGGGGCAGTGGATATTTGTTCTTGAAGGTTATTTGAGTCCACGATAGTCTATGCATTTGTCTTTCTTAATAAATAACAAATAAACAGCACCTACAAGGGAGGAAGATGGACAGATGATTCAAGCGGCCAAAGATTCCAGTTTGTATTTTTCCATCACTTCCTTCCCATGCCGCGACAGGTTGTAAAGGCAACTGAAGGAAAGATTGATGGTGCAGTCATAGGTTCTGTGCAAAGACAGAGATAGGGCTTTATCGTTAGTGAACACTTCCTGTAAATTGTGGTATTCTCTGTTGTGTGAGCTGAATCAAACTTCAGAAACTAGTCCGACTTACTGTCGGCAATATGAACCAAGCCCACGCTATGGTTGTACGGGGACTGAATGGCCAACAGCCAGACACTCCATACTCCCAAAGCATCCCCCACATGATACTTTGAGGGTTGAGGTTGAATGCCTTGCCCACAAAATGAAGTAAAAAGTTAAGCAAAAAAGTACACTGGTTTGGCAAACTTCCACACACCCTTGAATATCCCCAAGGTGATGGTCTAGTGTCCCACAACCAGGAGGAAAACTGCATTGTTCCACCTAAATCCAAAGTTCAGACTGTCCTCTCCAGTACCCTAGCATAGATTTTCTGAGGAGTGTAATCCCCTAATAATTGGATCACTCCCTCACCCCTTTTAAACAAGGGAACCATCACCCCAGTCTGCCAATCCAGAGGCAATGCCCGAGACCTCAACCACCACAATGGTAGTGGGATGCTTTGTGAATACAGCACTGCTTCCCCCTCCTGACTCCTCTAATTGTTTGCAAGAATTGCTCTGAGGCAAACCGAAAGCCTTAATCCATGGTCTCACCAAACTCTTCCCACACAGTTTTTTGCATCAACCACTGCCTGAGCTTCACTCTCCTTGGCTTAGCAGTCAGCTGCAACTGGAGACCAAGTCCGATCTTTACCATCTGGTTCTCAGATTATTCCCACACCAAGAACGAACTACCCTGCAGCCACAACTCCCTGGAGCAGGCTCAGCAATGGAGATGCAGAACATGGTTCACTCAGCATCAGTATCTGCAGAGCACCCTTAATAATCTAATCGAAGCTCTGCCAGAGGTGGGAATTGAAGATGTCGTGGAATGGTGCCTCTGCCAGCTCATTATACATTTGGATGCACCAGGTATGCCCAGCATCTTCCCCAACCACCAGATCCAACAGTTGACAGTTCAGCATCTCTCTTTAACTGCATGTCCAAGACATATAGCCGTAGATCTGATGATATGATTACAAAATCAATCATCAACCTCTGTGTCCTGGTGTGTACCAAAATGCACTCTCCAGCACCCTACCGAGTGAATCCAACAAGGCTGACACATGGGTACAGATGACAGTCAGGACCCATTCCCCCTAAGGTGCAGGCAAGCAACCCCTCATCCACTGGTGAAAACTTCAACATACAGGCAGCAAACTGGGAGGATACAAGTATACCCACCCCTGCTTGCTCATTTAGGGCAATTCCATAATCAAACAGAATCAGTCAACGTGCTGCTAGGCAGAAGCAGGACTCGGGTGTAGACTCTCTTCAAATTAAAAAGTAAATTTATTTACTAGTGGTGCAACTACACTACCGCCCAAAGACTTTAGAATAGAATAGAATTAGAATAGAATTCAACTTTATTGTCATTGCACAGGTACAGGGCAACGAAATGCAGTTTGCATCCATCCAGAAGTGCTTTAGTGATATAGATATATTACAATATATATTAGCAATAATATAGATATGTGAGTATATTACAGAAATGGGTCTATTATGGTATGTTATAATGTACACGGTATGAAGTATGTTGTGAATATTCTATAACTATAAGTATGTACAGGCTGTAGTGAGTACAAGCTATGTACAGGCTATGAACAGGATATAAATATGAAAAACTATACAGAATATGAAATAAATAACTTTACAGAATCTGAGATATACAGCTATACAGAAATGGGAACTATGCAAGTTGTAAACAGTTGTAGGATTAAAGATTATCGAATGTACAGAATGATTATTTACACAGAGCTATACAGTAGTGCAGTTAAGATAAGTGAGGGTGTAGATAGTTTCTACAGAGGCTATATAAAGTGCTAGTGGTTGTGAGTGGTGGTTCAGTCCATGTTATTATTGTGTGTTTGAGGGTACGGTTGTCCATTGTGGGTGTGTGTATGTTCAGTCCATGAGTTTAACGTGGGTCAGATGTCAGGAGGCAGAGTTCAGGAGTCTGACAGCTGTGGGGAAGAAGCTGTTCCGGTACCTGGTGGTCTTAGTCCGGAGGCTCCTGTAGCGCCTCCCAGAGGGCAGGAGGGTGAAGAGTCCATGTGATGGGTGACTGGGGTCTTTGATGATTTTCCCAGCCCTTTTCAGACACCGCTTCCTGTAGATGTCTTTTATGGCAGGAAGTGGTGCTCCGGCGATGCGCTGGGCAGTTTTCACGACCCTCTGCAACGCCTTCCGGTCCGAGGCAGAGCAGTTCCCGTACCAGACTGTTATACAGTTGGTCAGGATGCTCTCGATGGTGCAGCGATAGAAGTTCACCAGGATGTCTGAGGACAGGTGGTTCTTCCTCAGAGTCCTCAAGAAGAAGAGGCGCTGGTGAGCCTTCTTGACCAGCTTGGAGCAGTTGGTCGTCCAGGTGAGATCCTCGGAGATGTGGACTCCCAGGAACTTGAAGCTGCTCACACGCTCCACAGCCGTCCCCTTAATGTGGATGGGTGGATGTGGGTCAGCATTCCTCCTGTAGTCCACGATGAGCTCCTTGGTCTTCTCGGTGTTAAGCAGCAGGTTGTTTGTGTCGCACCACTCAGCCAGACGATCCACCTCCTCCCTGTAGGCGGCCTCATCGTTGTCACTGATGAGGCCAATCACCGTGGTGTCATCTGCAAACTTAATGATGGTGTTGGAACCATCAGCAGGTCTGCAGTCGTGGGTGAAGAGGGAGTAGAGGAAAGGGCTCATCACACAGCCTTGTGGTACACTGGTGTTCATTGTGATGGTAGATGAGCAGTGGTTATCCAGCCGGACGTGTTGGGGGCGGTTGGTCAGGTGGTTTACAACAGGCGGTTTACAACAATCTTTCCAGTCATTTATTGCAATTCAAGTCATTCAAGTCCAATGAATAGCTTGAAATGGTACAAAGGTAAGTGTTGAACTGCCAGAGGTTAAAAAAAAAGGTAAGGTTACCCAAAATTGAAAAATAATGAACATTTCATAATTATAAGAAAAGGGCAGATGTTTTGTTTATGTGAATCTGCATGTTGAATACTTTGTATGAATTTTGCATATTTAAATAATTTCATTAATCTGAAATATAATTAAACCATCTCAGCATGCATGCCTCCACTTACAATGCCTCCTTCAGTTATAGGCACAACTACTTGATCCTGGTTTGCTGTTGGATGCTTCATAATGTCTCCTATATGTAAGACATTATGAAGGCTCTACAAAGAAATGTTGGCCCACCCCATGTGCTGTGAGAGCCTGTAACTCATTCTCCAGGGGGCAAACTGAAACTTTTTTCAGATTATGTTGGTGCCACCAGCACGGTGGCACGATGGTTAGCACTGTTGCCGCACAGCAAGAGGGTCCTGAGTTCAATTCCACCATCAGGGCCCTGTGCTTCGTACGTCGCTCACTACATCCAAGATCAAATGAAACATCCAAGACCAAATCATCGCGCTAACCGTGAGCGCGCTAATCCGGTTCCCCGAACACACCTGCTGTTGACGATTAGTACAGCTGGACGCAGTAATGTGACATCACTGGGTGTCGTAAAAGGGGCTACGCATAGATAGTAGAAACATTGATCGGCAACCCTCTGATTGGTCGGCGAAAATGTCGACGGAGCGCGCTCGGCTCGGTATTTTTCGGCAGCAGAGCAAGAACTCTTGAGTGAGGGATTTCAGGAGTTTCAGAGTTTAATTAAAACGCAAGGGAACACTGCAAAGGCTGCAAAAGCAAGGAGAGAGGGCTGGCAGAAAGTTGCTGACAAATTAAACTCGTAAGTAATTTAATAAGAACAATAATAATGGAGTGGATTGATATAGCGCTTTTCAAGGCACCCAAAGCGCTTTACAATGCCACTATTCAGTCACTCTCACATTCACACACTGGTGGAGGCAGCTACGGTTGTAGCCACAGCTGCCCTGGGGCAGACTGACAGAAGCCAGGCTGCCATATCGCGCCATCGGCCCCTCTGGCCAACACCAGTAGGCGGTAGGGTAGATTTATTATATTACACTATATTATCCAATATTATATTACATTATATTATAATATGTTATATTATATCCCCTTTCACATTAGAGCCACAACAGGACCCACTAGAACATGGGAACAGGTAAAAGTGAAATATAGGAATATTCTACAGAATGGTAATATTTATCACTTATATTGCTTTTAGTCTCTTGGAAAGAGACCCTGAAATAATCTGTTTGTTTATAACAGCAACCAAGAAAAGGGCAGAGCAAAAAAAGACAGGTGGTGGTCCTGCACCCCCTCGTCAACAAGTTGGTTAAGTAAATAATACCCTCACGGGAAATCGATATCTCTCAATGAGCACACTGTCGCGCTGAGCTAAAGGATCCTGTCTGATCCCGCAATATACGCTGAATTCTGAAAACTCTCCTTATCAATCTTGCACCTTCCGCAGGACATGGCTGCGACAGGCTTCCCAAATCCACCTTCGCTTTTATAGCCGTGGTCTCTCATCTTGATTACACGAAAGTAATTTGCAATTGCTACTCTGAAATATGAATTACATCTGTAATAATCACATACATGTAATAGTATGTTAATAGTACATTTCCCTTTTTTAGGAAATGACCTGTATGTATCTGTGTGAAATCAATAAATGGATCAGGTGCTGCATTGTCTTTAGTTACATTGATGTTATTTATTTATGGTGAAACAGTGGTGGAATATCGCTGTTGCTTTCGTATAAATGACGCGGGCATACCTGCGTGGCCGCGATCTAATCCTGTTTACATAAAGTAAACCTGCTCCCCAGCAGGTTTACGCTTACGGCTCTGTTGCTATGACAGCAAGTCCCGGATGGGCTTCGGGGAACCGAACGATCCTGGATCACGCGAAATCGTCAACAATCTCATCCAGCTAACTCACTTAGCGCGGTACGAAGAACAGGCCCCAGGCCGGGGTCTTTCTGTGTGGAGTTTGCATGTTATCCCTGGGTACTCTGGCTTCCTCCCACAGTCCAAATCTAAATTGCCCATAAGTGTGAATCTGTGAGTGAATGTGAGTGCGAATGGTTGTCTATGTCTCTGCGTGTTGGCCCTGCGACAGACTGGCGACCTGTCCAGGGTGTACCCTGCCTCTTGCCCTATGACAAGCTGGGATAGGCTCCAGCACCCCCCGCGACCCTGAAAAGGATAAGAGGAAGCAAATGGATGGATGTTATATGGAGTGACCCTGATAAGAAAATTAAAATTTTAATTTACTGATTAATTCCAGTTTCAACACCACAGTTTTAATAAATAACAGAAGATATGCATTTTACATTTCAATTAATAAAAGTAAGTAATTTTGCCATTTCCTTTATTAAAAAAGTTAACAGTTTTTTAAAAATATGAATTATACGTTAGATCGAAATCTGAGGTATAAGCAAATGCTAACATTATCCATGGAAAATATGGGTATTTTGACATTTGTGCTGAAAGGTTCAACAGAAACTTTGAGTGCATTTTTTCAAATGCCTCTGTGTTTCAGGCCCGACGGTATCGGCACAGTCACTGTTGAGGAGAAAGAGCGCTTTGAGGAGATCAAGGAGAGGCTACGGGTGCTTCTTGAAAACCAGATTACACACTTCCGGTAGGACCCATTGCACCAACTACACAATGACACATTGTCCAATTGGACTGTTGAAGTTTGAAAAAAACAAAACAAACCTCTTTTCTAAACAGGTACTGTTTTCCATTTGGAAGACCTGAAGGGGCATTGAAGGCAACTCTGTCCCTGCTCGAAAGGGTAAGACTGTTGTAGCACAGGATAAAACACAAGATTGATCCTACCTGTTTTTGGTGGCTCTTTGGGAAGGACTATATGTCCAGTCATACAATACTACGCTGCTATTTCTTTTTTATCATTGTTGATTTTGCTACTACTTGTAGGTTTGTCAGGTTTCTTTTTATTTACTGGAGGGAAAGAGTTAGTTGATTGTTTTAACAAACAATGCAGAGCAAACTGAAACCTGTTTAATTCTGCTCTCTACCTTTAAACTTTAGCTCAAACTGTCATCTTTTCTTGAAACTAATGATAATATTTCCATACCAAAACCAAACAAAACAACAATAATTAAAAGTAATAAAACTCTTAACATGGGGACAACAAAACCTAAAGATTTAATGGGACATATGGAGGCTATAGAGTAATTTTTTCATTTAAGCCTGAGGACATATTTTTACAATATTTATTCACATCTCTTATTAAAAGGTACTGCAAAAATAAATAAATAACAATAATTTTGCTGTGTTTTTTGTATAAGGTTTTAATGAAAGATATTGTCACCCCAGTCCCACAAGAGGAAGTCAAAGGTGTGATCCGTAAGTGTTTGGAGCAGGCAGCTCAGGTCAATTACCAGCGTCTGTCAGAGTATGCAAAGCTGGAAGGTACGTTATTACTCTGCTCCTTTGTGTGAACGCAATCTTGCTATAGTGCTAGTGGTAGCTGCAATAGTAGTAGTCGTAGTAATAGCTGTTATGACATTTATTGTTTTTTGGAAATTCCATTTCCATCTTATGGGAACTGTCAGATAAATATATCCAAATGAAGAACACACTACAGTTGTAGACATTGCATACCTCAACAAAAACAAATGCCAATTAAAATGCTATGCAGAACCAGATGGGAAAGATCTGAAGTGCAGAGGGGATTTTCTAATCCTAGTGGGGAGGTTATTTAAAATTATGGTGACAGTATATGAGAATGTTTAATAAGCTTGTAAAACACAGAAAATTGAAATGCAAAAGTAGTAAATATTTTCACCGAATTTGACCAATCAAACATTAATAAACTGAAACAGTAGTAAACTGATGAAGTCAGGGGTCTATAGATTTTGCAGACAATATTTGAAATGCTAGAACAACATTTCAAATAATGTCTAGTATCCAGATGGATAAAATCAAGCAAAACTGTATGGTAGTACTTTAAATGACAGCAACTATTTAGTTTTTCTTCATTTTTTTACTAAGATAATTACAGTAAAAATGCATTCAATTCAATCTTGCTGACTTCTTCCACCGTGCTTTAGCTTCTCCTTCAGCCGAGTCTTACACTGCCTTGGTTTACCTTTGACTTGCCTGGTAACTGAGAAGATTCTCCTTGTTTCCTGTTCTGGGTTTTCCTTGTGTTCTGATGACTTCCACACTAATCCTTCTGTTTTCCTTATCTATTGGCCTTTTCTGCTTTTAACCTCTGTTTTAAAGCAGGTGGGCGAGTAAGACACAATGAGACTATCTTTTGTGCCTGGATTTTATTTTACTTTTGTTTCTTGCCTCGTCTAGGTTTTCTTTAACAGCCACAAGCATTCTGTAGGCCCCTAAAACAATGACTTATTAACTGGGTCAGAACACTAACCTCTTTTAATGTGTGATAATTCTTCAGATTTGACATGTGAATATGTAAATTTGATATCTTTTGAACTTACTATATGTGTGACCTTAAACCTTTGACATTAAGATTATTAATGTTCAATATAACAGCTGAGCTATTTTCTTGTCTTCTGAAATAGACTTTACATATACAGCACCAATATTTTCTCTGTTTTAGGAACAGATGTCATTATTCTCTGGAACTTTTTCATACATGACAATCAACTCTAACACACTCAAACTGACACGTTTGATTACATTCATGTAATACACATAAGACAAGTAATTAACTGCTTTCAATTTAAGGGTGTTTTCACACATGCGGTGTGTAATTCATTCAAATTAACTCTGGTTTGTTTTTGCCCTTTGGTGTGACTCGTTTGGGCAGATATGAACACAGTAATTGCGCTTGGACCAAAACAACCGCACTCTGGAGGAGGTGGTCTTGGCATGGTTCCAAATGAACGCCAGAGGAGTTGGTTTACAACGTATAACAACTAGTTGTAATCAGTTTGAACTAAAAAAAAAAAAGCTGTACATATGCTTTGTATTCTAGGATGTGGCAAGGTTTCTGTTACGCCCCACTTAAAAATGAAGTGTTGTCTGGGGTGGGGGCCCCCAGCCACTAGAGGTCAGCGACCGTAACAGTTTCCATGATCCTTATCTGTTTACTTTTTGTTTATGTCCAGTTTATGTGTCGTAGTCTTAGTCAGTGTTTATTTCATGTTTTATATTGTTAGTCTTTGTCCTAAATACATTGTTTTCAGTTTTGCTTCCCTCTGTCTCATTTCCTTGATTTAGTTCAGATGTGTTCCCTGGTGTGTTCCATCTCCCTGATTACCTCATGTGTGTGTTCAAGCCCTCAGTTTCCATAGCTCTTTGTCGCGTTGTACGGTTTATAGTGTTAGCATTTTGGGTTTGCAACTCCACGCACTCTACGACACAAAGTGTTTTAGATGTGCAAAGGTCTGTATGGGCTAGCAACTAGCTGTGAAATGAATGTAAATCCTTGTTCAAATAGAATACAAGACCTTTTTCCTGTATTTACTTTTGTTGCTTCCACTCCAGACAGCTCTGGCGAATAAGCAGACTGAATCTTCTCACGTGGTTTGTAGTGATGCATTTTGATTCACTTGGATTTTTCTCTGAGTAAAAACAAACCCAAACATGGGGAAAAGATAAAACTGACTAGAACCGCATCAGCTGATTCAGACCAGAGTAAATGAACTACAGGTGTGAAAATGCCCAATGATACAATAGAATGCTGCTCAAAAAAATTAGAAATTCTTTGAAAACAAATTAGGTTTCAGTGGAGAAATTACATAATGCTGGATATGAAAATGCAAATTATCAACCTACAAAAGGCTAATTTCAAAGACACTCAAAAATCAACCAAAAAAAGTAATGTGGCACACTAGTCCATGTTGCTGAAACTTCATTGTAGCAACTCAAAGCGAGTTGTTTGAATGTACTTGCTCCTAATGAGAAGGCATACTCCTAATGACTCAACAGATTGTGCTCCTGGACAGTCTGAGATGTAGACTGGTGGTACTGGATGGACTGAAATATAGTGTGCTAAGGGTCCTCTATTGGATTTAGGTCTGGCAAGCTTGGGGGCCAGTCTATGTTATCAGTTCCTTAATCCTCCAGGCGCTGCATGCATGCATGCTCTTGCCATATGATACATGTGCATGTCATGCACCAGGAGCACCTAAGACTCAGTGCAGCAGCATAGGGTCTGGCAATGGTTCCAAGGATTTAAACCCAATATCTATTCAGGTGCCGTTGCCTAGCAGTGACCACTGGTACCTCTAGAGGCTATTGGGCAGACGTTCACATCAGTGTCCTGTTGGAGGTCATTTTGTACTGCACTGGCAGTACTTATCCTATTCGTCCTTGCACAAAGGGGCAGATACCCGTCCTGGTGATGGCTTGAAGATATTGTACAACTTCACATTCTTGAGACTGTGCTGGGAGACCCAGTAAACCTTCTGGAAATGGTATGTATTGATGTGCCGTCCTGGAGGAGTTGAGCTACAGTACCTAAATCCTACTACCTCTGTAGGATCCAGGTATTGCCTTATGCTACCAGTAGTGAAACTGACCCTAGCCATATATAAAACTAGCAAAAAACAGTCTGAAAAGGGAAAAAGATGTTACCAACAAAAGGTAAAACCATTCCTGTTTTGCAGTTGACTCATTATTACTCCTTTCGCTCCGTCACCCTTGTTCTGTGTCTTCCTAGTCTTGTCTCTGTCTCATCCTTCTGTTCCCCATATTTAGCCAGTCTGCGTCTCAGTTTGTGTTTCTTGTGTTTTATGTTGATAGTCTCTTGTCCTGTGTGCATCATGTTCAGTTTTACTTCCCCTGTCTCGACAGTTAGATTATGGCCAGCCATGTTCCCCAGGCGTTTCCTCTCCTCCCTGAGTCCCTCTTTTGTGTATATATTGTCTGTATCTCCTTCTGTCCAGTTTTGTGATATCCCATCTTGCTGTGTGTCCTGTCGGTACTGTGTTTCCCTGTATTATTCTGTTTGTTTAGTTTCTCCAACTTAGCATTCCCAGTTTAGTTGTTTAACCTTAAATTAGTCTTGCTTGTGAGTCTACATTTTGGGTCTGCCTGCCTGCCTCACACAGTAGCATGAAAAACTATCCTAGGAGTTTAACTGACTTGGTGCTGTACTTTAATTAAAAGATGTTTCTTTAATCTTTTTGAGCAGTATATTTATATATATATGGCTACCTCAGTCATGCCCCACAGCTTAGATATAAAACAGCTGCGCAGATGTGAAACCAGTGATGGTTTGATTGGAACACATCTCCAAGCGGCCTGAAGCTGGAGACAGTCTTTCACTCCAAGAAGCAGACATCATGTCAAGGGGAGGCAACCAAGTAAGCAAGCTTACAATGTAACTGTATGTTACCATATTGAGACTTACAGTTACTTACAAGTACTTACAATTTCCATATGTGCGGGGTAACTCACCCCACAAGGAGACAGTCAAGGCCCCACCAGATGCAAAGGCCCTGCCTGGGGGGGGGGGGGGGGCAAACATCAGTCTGCCAGATGCAAGACTGGCCTGAGCAAGTCAGGATGCAAGGACCGCTCATGGTTGGCCCGCAAGCTGATCAAGGAGACAAAGGTTACAGCTGAGGGGCATCTAGCACCTGCTTATGCCTCTAGGGGAACCTAGAGGCATAAGGCTGCCACCCAGTAGGACAACCGGGACTTTGACAAATGCCTGCCCAGGATGGAAGGCAATGAAGAGCTGATCTGTTGTCCAAATCAGCTGGGGATACCTGACGTATAGAGCCAGCGCTCAGCCTCGCTAAGTGCTTAGCAACAGAGGTGAATGGCCTTAATCGCTACCACCATTCAATGCAGGGTCACAGCGTAAAGGGTGGACCGCTCGAAAGTGATCCACTCACCTGGGAAAGGAGGTTCCTCTGGGCCGGAAGCTCCCAGAGTCTTGAGTCGAGGAGAGGCTGGATCACTGAGAACCAGGGCATGTTGGGCCAGAAAGGGGCCACCAGGACAAGCCTCGTTTCTGCAGCCTGGACCCGGAGAGGACCAAGTGGAGGAGAGAGAAAGGAGGGAAGGTATACAAAAAAGCCTGGTTCCAGGGATGCACCAGGGCATCCCACCCGGAAAGGGCTGTCGAAGAACAGGGGGCAGTGTGTTGACTCCCTGGAGGCAAAGAGGTCCCCCTCTGCCCTTCTGAAACAGTGCTAGATTTGTTTCAACCACCTGCGGGTGGAGCCTCCACCCCCCCGACATGATGACTGCTTCTGTATTCAGTGGCACGTGCACAGCCCCGAGGGAGCAGAAATGGGGGAGAGCCTACTGCTTTAGCCTTGCGGCTATCCTGCAGAGGAGAAGTAAGCCCAAGCCCCCCTGCTTGTTAACATAGGCCGCCAGAACTGTGCTGTCCTTCCCAACAATCACATGAAACCACTGCAGTCAAGCCAGGAAAATCCCGAAGTGCCAGGAAGACGGATCCAGCACATTGATGTGCACAGTGACAGCCATCAGACCCGTGAGGGAGAGGCACAGCCCCCGGCTCAGTAGAGAGTGGAGGCCGAAGTGGTCTGGGCATGCACAAAAGACCCATCGCCGTTGTGCCATGAGGGATATTGAGGGATACTACAGCCCCAGAGCCTCAACATGAGAGACCTGCAGGGCAATTTTTACTCTTTGGCTTATGACACAGTCTGATTTTATTGTTTTAATCTAATGTGCTGATTTTATTGTTTTAAATGTGTTTTTTTTTCTTTTTCTATTTTTTTTAATAGATATTATACTTATCTTATATTATTATTACTATTTTTCTCATTTTTTTAACATGCTCAATGTATCATGTTTGGCATGTCAAGTGTACAGCACTTTGTGTTCAGCTGGTGGCTGATCTGAAAGCGCTATATAAATAAATTGCTTGCTTGCAACGTAGCTGCAACACTGTTCTACTGAAGAGGCACAGACCAGCCAGTCATTCAGGTAATTCAAGATTCTGAGGCCCCGCAGGCTCATAGGAGTGAAGGCCGCATCCTGCATCTCAGGAAGGTCTGGGGGGCCACAGCAGAGCGTTCTCACTCCCGAGGCGTAACATGTCGACGTTTTGTCACGTCCCGCGGCGTTCCTGAGGAACGCGAAAGGAGACCTTCGGCGTTCTTATGGTACGCGGCGGGTTATGGCTGGAATCCAGTGCAATGACGCTCCCGCGGTAATAGACGTTCCAGCCCTGTATTCCAGCCCTAAACCTAACCTTATCCCTAGCCCTGACCATAACCTTATTCCTGACCTTAACCAGGACTTTAATGATGTTAAATAGCGTGTTTCTAAGCGATGTGAAGAAAAAGAGCGAACATGTGTAGGTTCAGTCCAGACGGTTCTCATATTTCCTCTTTTTCCGAGGTCGTCATTTAGGAACGTGGTGGGTAGCCGAAAACGTAATATGTTGACGATTTGTCACCTAGCGTAAAATGTTACGCTTTGGGAGTGAGAACGGGTTGGCCACAGAGATGCCAAAGGGGAAGTCTCCAAACTCGAAGACCTGCCCATTGGACCAGAATCTGAGGAAGCGCCACCGCCCCTGCCAGATTAAGACTTGAAAGTAAGCGTCCTTCAGATCGATGGTAGCAAACCAATTCCCTGCAATGATGGCCTGACATACACTGGGGACCTTCAGCATCTTGCACCTCAGGGGCCAGAGATAGCAACTGAGGTCTTTGCCGTCCAGAATTGAATGGAGACCCCCGTGCTCTTTGGGGAGTAGAAAGTAGTGGTAGAAAACCC
Organism: Haplochromis burtoni; assembly: GCF_018398535.1. NCBI lineage: Eukaryota > Metazoa > Chordata > Actinopteri > Cichliformes > Cichlidae > Haplochromis > Haplochromis burtoni. The sequence continues at coordinate 250,048 of NW_024582665.1, forward strand.
CCCATGGGCAGCTTCCACCTCCCGTATGATAGCCTTTGTCATGAGGGCTGGCAGTTCTTCCTGCAGCACACAGGCCTGCTGGAGGTTGCCTACTGAGGGGAAGGTCGGGATGTTCGTTATGGGGGGTCTGTGGCAAATCTGCGGGCGGTAGCCCTGGGTCATGAAGCAGATCACTCAAGGGTCTGCCCACAGACCCAACCAAGCCATCCTGCATTGTGAAGGCCGGCTGGAGGATGACTTAGCCTTGGTGACTAAGGGCTAGCAGGAGTGTCTTACAGAAGTATCCACATGCCACGACAGGGAGTGGAAAGACAGTCTCGATATGATAGAGAACTTAGCCTATCCCAGCTGACATCTGAGGTTTGGTAAACCCTGAAAGATCCCCAGTTCACTGCAGTCATAATACAGAAAGACAAGCAGCCATGCACACCTTCAGTCCATTTAGAACTGCCAGTTAACCTAACAAGAGCTGTGGGAGGAAACTTGCACACATGCACAGATAGTACAGTAACAATGGACATGTTCTATCCACTGCACCACCTTGCTACCCATTTATTTTTTCTCCATTTCATGTAAGCACACAAAAAATTGAAATCAATTTGACAAACAAAACTAGAGGATGTCTCTTAATCTTTTAACTCCTTAAAATCTGCTAAACATAGTTCCATGTACAAATTTCACAATGATACATATTGTACCTTTTAATACAATGTGTGGTTAAAGTTCTGATTTTCTTGCAAGAAAATGTGAGGTAGTGGTAGCAAAAAACTTTATATTAGTCAAACCCTAGTGACCATTATGTTCGTTTGCGCTGACCCTGGCCTTTCGCATGCCTCGGTATCCTGCCTCTTTCTCTATAGGGAAAAAGAGAGAGATGTATGAGCATCCTGTCTTCTGCTTGGCCTCTCAAGTGATGGATTTAACGATTCGTGAGTACCTTCCTCCCCAGCCTCAATTAATTTGTTTTCTTATTATTACAGTCAGTATGCACGTAAACCACCAGAAGCAACCTCACATTTTTGTCATCTCTGTCATCCTTTTGGTCTGTAACATTGATTGTTATACTGTGCTCCAAGCCCTTGTTCATTACTAAAACACCTTCTATTTTTTCTGTAATCTACTTTGCTGTACTGCCTGAAACCACCATTTCTGTCTGTCTGCAATTTGAATGCATTTTTACTTTGCTTATGTGTAAATTAAGTAAAATAAGTTTTTAAGGCCATGGTACAGACAAGGAAGACCCCCAAATCTAGCTGTTGTTAAAAGCATATCTTGTCAGTTCTCAGTCCTTTAAGGGAACATGTCTGATTGTGAATATGTCTGCCTTTGAATGAAAAGCCCATGAAATGCTGATTTAGACTCCATATATTGCACTTAGACTTACCAGCCACTTCAGTAGGTATACATATTCAATAGCTTCTTAACACATATCTAATCTGCCAATTACATGACAGCATGTCATTGCATTTATACATGTAGACATGGTCAAGACAGTCTTGTGAATTTCAAACTGAGTGTCAGGAAGAATAAGGAAGAAAGGTAATGTAAGTGAGTCATCATTATGGATTTTTCAGGTTTTGACTTTTGAATCCTTCATTATCATTTAATGCTTCATTGGGTTCTGAGCTAGCTTGTGTATTCTTGATCATTCTCTTTAGGTTGAGTTATTGGTCTTATTGAATGGGTTTCAGTTAATATTATACTTTTTTAATATTTTGGTTTTGTTATTTTTCTTAGTGCTGTCTTCTGTGTCAAATCTGTTTTAGTGTCCTTGACTCAGTGTTTTGATTATTTCCAGTTTTATTGTAATAGTCTTTTTCCTTTGTATGTAGTATTTCGTTTACTTTCCTTGTCTCATCATCATGGATTTGTTTCAGCTATCTCTCCTCATCCTCCTGAATCCATTTCCCTAATGTGTGTATGTAAGCCCTAAATTTGTCTTAGGTTTCTGTTGCGTCATACTGTTTTCTGTTTGCACTGTTTGCTTCCTGAGTAGTGAGTAGGCTTGATTTTGTTTTCATCTGTTTTCAGCCGTTTTGGACTGTCTGTGTTACCTAAATAATGGTTCATCTTTTGTTCATTGACACAAGACAACTCCTGCTCCTGTAGGTCGAAACCTTTCGTCATTTCAACCAACAGTGTCAGCGTGGAAATCTCTGCCAGGACTAGAAATAAAACCATGATTGATTTTGTGTCGTTCATTCATCAATTTAATCTGTTTCTGATCAATATGTGGGTCATGGTAATGGAGGTTAATTTATGTAATACAAAACAAAAAGAAAAAAAACTTGGGACATGCAATGTTTATGTTAAAACTGTTGCAGCGTTTTCAAATGATGGGACAGTCCGCACTCACTTTCTCTTTTAGATAATAATTTCTGCAGCTTTTGAGATAACCGTTTCACATAGTAGTGAGCTGGCAGGGGTGCACAATTTCCCATACCAAAGGATGCTCTGAAATAGAGAAAATATCAAGTGAGTGCCAGTTAAATATAAAAATTATAAATATTATTTTAGGTACATTTCAAAATAGTCACCTTACACAGAAGTATTAAAATCCAGAAAGAAAAAAAACAAAATCATCTTCCACCTGTAAATCTGTAATGAGTTTAAAGAGACTGACAGTGAGTCACTGTTAAAGATGTCGGACAGTATGAATGGGTCTCTTGACATGCGCAGAAGTTCAGAGAGATACTGTGGAGCAGTATTATGAGCAGATTATGCATTTCCTCAACTAAAAGAGTACAAAAATCAAATAATAAAATATTCATTGGGAAAGCAGGCCAGAAGAAAAGAAATGTGTGCTAAACAAAGACAGTCATCTTAAGATGTTTCACACCACTAATGAGAAATGAGGGAACCATTGCTTTCTGTTACTATATTTTAAGGTCAACAAGTTAAAAAGTTTTCAGTTTTTGAAGCCTGACTTAAAACATTAATCTGTGGGTGGTGGACCTCAGACCTAGGAGGGCTTAAAGTGTTTTAATGGTGTCAAATGTCTTTGTTCTCCTATTGAGCACCAGTAATAAATAATATAGATTTTATGGCTTTTGCTTTTTTAAAAAATGTTGGCAGCAAACAATTCATTTTATTTTATAAGTGGTAATATCTGACACTTAAACTGGACACCTACTGAGCACTTGTTGACCTCATATCACATTGATTTCACTTTAACAGGCTGGAAGTGCCATGCATTCAGAGTCTTTTACTCACAGCATGTTGTAAGTAGATTCTCTCCTTGGGAACACGTGTTATATGTGCAGCTTGTTAAGGCGTAGCTTAGTAAAACCACTGACTGAAGTCACCCTGAAGACCACTGGGTCTCCACACACTTCACCTGCCTGCATTCATATATCCGGATCTTGCTGCTCTCATTCCTCTTCTCTCCAGAGCATACTTCTGCCTTTCCAAGGACTCTTCCACCTGCTCCCTACTCTCACTACAGATCACAATCAACATCATAGTACATGGAGACTCCTGCTAACTTCATCTGTCAACCTGTCCATCACCACGACAAACATGAAGGGCCCCAGAGCTGATCCCTGACCCCCACCTTAAACCCATCTGTTCTTTCTACCGCATAGCTCATCATTATTTTGCAGTCCTCATACATGTCTTTCTCACCTATTCCTGACTTTCTCATGCAGTGTCACAGTTCCTGTCTTTGCACTGCTTTCTATAGATCCACAAAGACACAGTGAAGTCCTTCTGACTTTCCCTGTTCTTCTGTTCTGTTCTTCTCCATCAGCATTTTCAAAGCAAATATTGCATCTCTTTCTCAGCATTAACCCATACGCTTCTCACTGATAATCACCTCTCTTCTTAGCCTAGCTCCACCAACTCTCCCCATAGCATTATGGTATCAATTTTATCCTTCTGTAGTTCCTACAGCTCTCCATATCACTGCTGTTCTTTGACATCGGTGTCAGCACATTTCTCCTCCATTCCTCAGGCATCTTGTCACCCTCCAAGATGTTTTAAACAATATGGTTAAGCAGTCCACTGCCCTCTCTCTAAAATATCCATATATGTCATCCATCAGCCACTTTTCCACCCTTCATCCTCTTCACAGCCACCTTCACTTCCTTCTTGCTAATCTTCTGCACTTCCTGATTCACTAGCTGTCCTCCATCTGTTCTCTGCTCTCATTTTCTACATTCATCGGCTCCTCAAAGTGCTCCTTCCATCTTTAACACACTCTTTTTACTCATTAGTATACATCCATGTCTGTCATTAACCACCCTGACCACCTGCACATCCTTTCCACCTCAATCTCTCTGCCTAATCAATTGATGATAGCCCTTTTTCCTTAGTGTTTGGCCTCACAAACAACTCATTATAAGCCCTTTCCTTTGACGCCCCCAACTTTTCATTGCTAACGTCCTCCTTTGAATACTTTACTGTACTTCTCTTTCCAGAGGATACACCCAACACCTTTTGGCAGTTTCCCTCACCGGTTCAGCTGTACCAGTCATCTGGTAACTTTTCCCTACTACCCAGAGCCTTTTTCAACTCCTTGAACTCTGCACAACGTTCTTCCTTCTTCAAATTCCACATTGTTGGTTCATCCTCACTTTCCCTTTAATACCTTGAATAGCATCTAATGTTTTTTCTCTATCCTGCAGTACGTGTTCATCAAAGCCATTTCCATCCTTTTGGCAAAATCCATTACCGTTTGTCTTTCTGCATTGCTCCCCTTAACACAATAGTTACCCAACAGATTCTCATCACCTCTGTTCCCTTGACCCAAATGTCGATTAAAATCTACTCCAATCACCAATCTTTTCCCCCTGAGAACATGCTCTACCACTTCATTCAACATACTCCAGAATTCCTCTCTCTCTTTTGACATCCAACTTGTGGACTGACAGTATTCAACATTACCCCTTTGATTCCCAGCTTCAAACTCACGATCCTTTCTGACATTCTCTTCTCCTCCACAACACTCTCCACATACTCTTGCTTCAACATTACTCATATTCAGTTTTGGTTCCTATAATAGAACAGTTTGAATCCATCTCCAGTGCTCCTGGCATTCCACCCAACCTCCAGCACACACAATATGTCTATTGTTGTTCTCTCCAATATATCAGCCAGCTCTTCCCTTTGCCAGTCATAGTCCCTAGATGTGAAGCGCCTATTATTACCTTCAAACTCCCACCTTTCCTTTTCTCTCGCTGATTCTAAACATGCAAACATGGCTTCCCCCTTCCTTTGTTCTTAGCCAACAGTAGCACAGTTTCCACTGGCACCCTTTTATCCAACAGCATTGTCATTCTTATCCCAGACCTCGACAGACCAGTATGGACCAGTATCCTGACGCAGTCCTACCCATTTATTTGGGCTGGACTGACGTTTATGCTTTAGAAGTGAAAACTCAACACAACTCATCTGAGTGCTTGTTGTTCAGCTGTCGCACATCATTTTCATTACAGTGAAAGTATGCGACCCAGAATATGTTAATAAAACTGGTGTTCTGCAGACTCAGCCATGTTAGTCTGCTGTTATACAAATGCTATCTCTCATCAGCTTGCTGTGTTGTTCATCACTGAGCCACAACTCTACCAGCACGTGGTCTGAGTGGAGTCGGTCACATTTTCAAGTTAAAGCAGTTTCTGTGTCACGTGTATGTTCTCAGCAGAATTACAGTACTGAGTGTACCATATCTTCTATTTCTATATGCTAAACATTTACGATTCTCTTGAAAACAATTTAATTAGTTAAAATAAATGACAATGTTTCTCAAGTATAGATACACAAAGATGCCTTTGACAAAATGTTTTAAAATGAGCAGCACTCAAACATATGGAGCCCCGCAGGGGACATGGGAGAAAAAAAAATTAAGACGGACTTTTGCGAGATCTCGCAAAACTAACTCGGGATCTCGCAAAAGTTTTAGCCGCATTCTTTGGACGCCGGCTTGAAGCCGACCGGGAGGTCAAGGCACGATGTGCCGGGAAAGTGGTGTTCCTCCCGGCTGTAATAGGTCTCGACCTCCCGTTAGCTTCGAGCTAATGGGAGGTCGAAGGCCGAAGAATGCGGCTAAAACTTTTGTGAGATCCCGAGTTTGTTTTGCGAGATCTCGCAAAAGTCCGTCTTAATTTTTTTTTCTCCCATGTCCCCTGCGGGGCTCCGTACAAACAACCCGATGACTGTTTTAAAAGAAAGTTAAGGGAATAAACATGACATTTAATTATAATGATGTTATTAACCAACTTTAGATGGAATAATGCCAACCAGTGCAGAGGAGAGAGGTCTACAGAAGAAAAGACTGGAAGCTAACACTGGTCAAGATGCTGTGGATTTCTGGTTTTGATTTAATTAAGAGATGTTACTGAGGATGTGCAGCAGCAGCAGCAGCGGACTGAGAGGACTAAAACCACTGACGATCAAAGATTGGTTAATGGCTTAGGATGAATAATCTCAACTGTTTGGAAGCAAGGAGGTCTGCAGGAGAAGAGAAAGGAAGTTAATGAAGTGAAGTTTAGGATTGCAAGATTTAAGCACACAAGTGTGTGCTGATGTGTTTCTGAAGTCTTCCTAGTTATTTTCCAGAGTAGATGACTTTTAGGGGCATTGGATTGGCAAGCAGCAATCCAGGGAGAGACAGAGGGATTTGATGGAGCGTGGGCAGAGAGGTGGGCTACTGGGACGGCCTTGTTATTGTTGTTGTAGCAGTTCTCTGTTTGGATTTAACCCCTTAACTCCATAATATTCGATAGATACAGGGGTTTGTTTTTTTTTGAGACTACTATTACATCACCAGTATGATTTCTTTCCCTCCTGAAAAATCTAAATATATTGCACAATACATTTATAAGCATTTTAAAAAAAGGCAGATATAGGAAATACGATACAAATTAAAAGTCATACATGGAGATATTTTTTTCTTTTAACTATAAACTCTCCATTTAGAAAAAGAAATTTCTTGCAATGATTTTTTATTTCAGGCTATAAGGGGTTAATGAGTTAAGCCAGCTGTGCTCTTCAGTCTCTTTAACAAAAAGTCAGCAAATATTTTGGGAAACAACACACAGGCATAAAGCAGGAGGCAGGGAAACAAGAACCAAATGTGCAGAAAGTAACAAAAGTATAGCTAATAAAGACCTATTTAATGTTGGTGGTAAAGAACAAGGTGGTAAACCCATTGTTTCAGACTGGGTGCACAAGCTGGTCTTTTAATGCAGCTTCATTGATGAGACACTCCACAGCAGTAAGCCTGGGTTTTATTGGTTTCTCCATGTAGGAAGATGGGTTTGGTTATACACAATTGTAGGTTTGTTTAGCTCCATGAGGATAAAGGTTATCGAGGTTGTGGTGTGTGTTATATTTGAAAGACTGTTTTATATCTTGAAACAGCCGTACTTTACACAAGACTGAAAAAATAAACAGGGCTAAGAATAAAGTAAGAAGATGTCGATTAAAAACTTTGTTCTCAGAAGATAACATACAATCATGTCAAAAAATGTTTTCCATATCAGGGCATCATTTAAAAAAGATCTTTAAAAGATCTTGTCCTTAATCTAACCGCAGGTATGAAACCATTTCACTATTTAAGAAGAATAAAGCCAAAATGAAGAATCAATCTGTGAAGAAGTGCACCTAATCATTCAGCTTTTAGAACAACCTTTAGCAGCAAATTCTTCTCTGTGTTAATTTAATAGTCCCTCACATCGCCTTGGTCCACTCATCTGTACAATATCACTTCAGTTCATTGAGGTTTTTTGGGCATTTGTTAAAGATCTCTTCAGTTCCCACCACAGCATTTCAAATAGGCTGAGGTCTGGACTTTTGACTGGGCCATCCCTTTATCTGTGTTCTTTTCTTTTTCAGCCATTCTGTTGGTGTGTTTGGGATTATTGGACTTTATTTACCAATATGTCTGTGGAACTGTTCTTACCCTGTGTAAAAACAATTGTGTATGCAAAGTTATTTCATTTATGAAGCATGTGACTATTTCTGTTTTTCATATGTTTGTAAATCATAATTATTCTGAACCAGTAGGTGTGCGCAATCTGCATGCAATCTGCGAGAAAGTCTGACTTAAGATACGTAAACAATTTTCAGAAGTCAGAAAGGAGCAGCTTTCCATAGTGTTTATATAGGAGTGACGACATAAGAACTAAGGCTTGGCTGAAACTGGTTCATGCATCAGACAATGGCTGTCCTTGAAATGTCCAATTTATGCACAGATTTGTGCATAAGTTGGACATACAAACATTACACTCAAAAATCTGATTTTTGGTACCTGAATTTTTTCATACTGGAACAAATGACAATTTGAAACTATGAAACTTTGGCCGTGCGTGTACAAATGGCTGTCTATGGAAGTATACACAAGTCTTTAAAATTATTGAATAAATAAATTGCATAACTTGCATTGCAAAAAATAAAAATAAAAAATGAAATGATAAACGCAAAGATTTCAAAAACAACACCAGGGAAAAAAACAATATAGTTTATGTGCTGTGATTAAATTGAATAATTTATTCACTGTAATATTCTTCAGTGCCACGTCATGGTGCCAATGCCTGCAGCTTCCTAATATTTATTCCTACAAAGCTATTATTCAACTGCATTTTTATTGATATAGTGCCAAATCATAACAACAGTTCCCTCAAGACTCTTTATATTCTAAAGTAAAGACATTACAAAAATACAGAGAAAGCCCAACAATCTGATGACCCCATATGAGCAAGTACTTTGGTGACAGTGGGAAGGAAAAACTCCCTCTTAACAGGAAGTAGACAGGGTCATGGAGGGGTGGCCATCTACAACAACTGGATATTGTTAAGTGGAGATAGAACGAAAACACGCTGTGGAAAAGAGCCAGAGGTTAATAACAACTATTGATTAAATGATGTGTGGTGTATAAACACATGGTAAGTGGGGAAAAAGGTGAAGTAGGAAACAATCAATTATAGTGCAAGAGGCCTAGGCTCCTGGTGGACTCCCATGATGTGATGATTCAGGGTCACCTGATCTAGCCCTTGCAATGCGCTTTGTCAAAAAGGAACGTTTTAAGCCTAATCTTAAAAGTAGTACTGCTAGCCTAAAGGCCCTTGGTAAACAGCCCATTAATATCAGAATCAGCATACTTTATTAATCCCTAGGGAAATTATGTGAGCAATTACAGTTGCTCCAGTACAGTAACATAAACAAAAATAGACCAACCTTTTTAACAAGACAATATGTTAAGATGTAAGGAACACAATATAGCACGATGTATACAAATCACCAAATAATAAATATCCAGGGTTGGCAGATGTAATTAGAAATAAATATCACGGAAATTGACAGCAATATTACCAAGTAAGTAAGAGTGTGTGCAGAAAGGATGTAACTATTGCAGTGTTTACAGTGTAGTAGATGGAGGAATTGTACAGGGAGATGGCCACAGGCAGGAAGGATCTCTGATCATATTTAAGATTGAAGCATTAATTAAGAGTAGGACGTCTTTGAGCAGTCTTATATATAAGACTGCTTAATTAATGGGGCAGATGATATGGTTGGGAGAGAGTAATTACTGAAGTTAAGTCAGGAACATCAATTGGACAAAAGTCCTTCCTATTGGGGACCCATTTCTCATATAAGTTATTAATCAAACTTCTACTTTCATTTATAGCTTTGATTAAGAATAAAGCTGATTTACTATTAGTAAATATGGAAAAGCTCTGTTATAGCACTGCCTAGTGTCATACACTTTGGGTTGCATGGATAGAGGTTTATGAAATTAAGAACAGATTGTGATCACACCTAGAGGGTATCCACACTGATCTTTGACCTTTGTGCTTCAGAAAATGTGGGAAGGCTTGCCACCCCTGCCAAAAAACTGGAGGACACGATCCGTTTGGCTGAGCTGGTGATTGAGGTGCTTCAGCAGAATGAGGAACATCATGCTGAGGTCAGTGTGCTGGTACATATGCATATAGCCACACCATGTCCCTACTCCATTGTAGACGTTCTACATATTTGTCTCCAATGCAATGCTAAAATAAAAAGGTCTACAGAGCTCCTCAACATTTGTTTTCAAAGATAAACTGAACACGTTTTTTTTGTCTCATTGCAGACTGAAGTTAAGTAGTTGTATAACTTTACTTGAATGATAAATACAAAGCTTCTCACTGCTACCTACCTGCGTTAAACTATCATTCTCCATGTTATCTGCACAATAGGCCACAAAGTACATATTCTAAAGTGCAAGTAGGTTTATAAAAGCAGGGGAAACGCTTTGCTCTGTTGTGTATGCTGTGCTGTTTAGCTACATTTTTGTCACTTTTCTGTAACTAAAACAAAGCTGACTTACTGCTTCTCTACTTTTTATTCCAATCACTTATTTGTTTTGCGGGGAATTGTTTGAACAGGGAAAAGAGGTATGTGATTGTCTTGGTGCCATATACCCCATTCCCTACCCTACCCTCAATATACCCGTAGAACCTGTGCATGCACTTATTGACACAGCTATTGTTGTTGAGGAATATTAATATTTCCTTTTTCAACAATGACACAAAACCCATTTCAGCTTGTTGTCACTGCCATTCAAGTACTTGGAGAGGTGCTCGTTAGATTCGAAGCTTGCAACAGTTTTGCCTTCATTATTGAAGATCAGACACAAGTACTTAGGCAGTGTGTTTATTTGTCCAAAGCATTAAGCTAGTATGTTTGGAGAAAGCAAGGGGAAAAACAGATTTTCCTATATTCTAATGATGTACTTTGCTTTCTAAGAGCCTACCACAAATCATCCCAGAATATAACAGCATGTTTATTGTGTTTAGTCATTGACATTTACTTATCCTACTCAGTGATTCATCTATCATGGAGATGTACATGTTCTTTTCAGTAAATCCACCAAGTAAGTTTGGTGAGGGTGTTTCTCATCCTTCCTTTTTTAAACAAATTTGCTTTGGACCTTTCAGCACACATAATGGAGGATATGAGCCATCTTTCACACTATGACCATGCCCCTTGCATTTCAGCAAAATTCCTCTCTCTGCTGCTCCAGTGAAACTTTAAACCAGTGTACGTAACTCCAGCCCAAACGTGTTGAAATATTCTGTTACAGTTTATTTTCTCTTGAGTTTTTGATCCTGGTTTATTCATGTACAACCCTAATTCTTCAAAATTTAGGATACTGTGTCAAATGTAAAGTTAAAATATAATACTCTAAATTGTGAGAATGTTGAATATACAGTAACATTAAAACATTTAGAGGCTTAAGGCCAAAAATCAGTACTGGCTAACCATGACCTTCAGGTCTCAGGCATTAAGAACAGGAAGATTCTGCCATGGAAATCGCTGAGTGGACTCTACAGCACTTTCAGAAATAAAGTGATTCAGGAAGTCTCTGAGCCTGAGCTCATTTAAAATGGACTAAAGCAAACTGGAAAACTATTCTGTGGTCAGACGCATCAAATGTGGGCACCTCAACCTCTTGGAAAAAATAGCACACGGACCAAATGGCTTATTATATGTGAGGAGTTCAAAAGTCTGCATCTCTGATGGTATGGGAGTAGATTATTGCCCATGGCAACAGCCACTTGGACATCAATGCTGAAGGTATATCCACAGTGTATAGCGGTCACTCAAAACCTGATTCTTTACCCTCAATAAACACCAAGCAAAGTGAATTTATTTAAATAATGAATCATTAAGAAAAGTGTACTTGGTTTAAACTGAATATATACCAGTCAAGTACATTTAATTTGGCCAGATTATAATAAATGTAACATTTCACATTGTACGTTTTACTATTATATGAAAAATGTACATATAATTAAATCAGTTAAAGTCAGGAACTTTTTGCTTGTTTGTTAGTTTATATGTTTTCGCTGCCATATGCTCCCTAGCATCTTATCAGACAAGAATGGGGTAACATTCCCCTCCCAAAAGTCTGGAAATCTGTCTCTTGAGGTCCCAGATGTTTACTGACTGTTGTTAAAAGGAGATGGGAAGCTAAAGTGATAAACACGCCTGTCTCCCAGCTTTATTGAGACATGTTGATTTGATATGTTTTCCATGTTATTTTGTGGATAAAATATAAGTTTATGACATTGGAAATTGTTGCATTCTGTTTTTACTAATATATGTTACACAGCACCCTTGCTTTGGAATTAGGGTTGGTTTTCCTCTCATGTAATCACCAGCTTTAACTTGACTTAGACTTTGCACTCTAATCCTAATAACTGGAATTAAGTTAAAAAAATCATTGTAAAACTGCAACATTTTTTTTTTTTTTACTATTTTGTGAAAAAAGTTGAAATGATATGTTAAGAAAATAGTTGAAATGTGGAGATTGCAGTTGTTTCAAACAAACTGCCACAGCTGCTATATACCCTCCACAAAATGCCTTGGGTAGATGCTTACGTTCTTCTTCAGAATCTGTTTTAGTTACAAGGAAATTATTTCTCTATTAGCACATAAACACGATGTGGTTATAAGTAAAAGGCCACAGCAGATGGCCCCGCCCCTCCCTGAGCCTGGTTCTGCTGGAGGTTTCTTCCTGTTAAAAGGGAGTTTTTCCTTCCCACTGTCGCCAAAGTGCTTGCTCATAGGGGGTCATATGATTGTTGAGTTTTTCTCTGTATGTATTATTGTACGATCTACTGTACAATGTGTTGTTGTGATTTGGCGCTATGTAAATAAAATTGAATTGAATTGAAAGGATGGTGCACCATGCTGCATCTGGACAGAAGGAAAAAAACACACAAATGTGAAAGAGTGGATTTGTTCAAAAAGAAATTTCTAGCAGTGGACGGATGGGAGGATATCGATGATTACAACCTAGTGTAGTGAAGAGTATCTATGTTGTATCACAAGACACAAAGGCTCATCAGTTTGTTTCACTAACTCATCTACACAAGGCATTTTGGAGCAGCCAAGGCAGTTTGTTTGAAACAAGACTGTAGACTTGCACGAGGCATCAGCAGAAGCTTGGTGAGAAAGGGACAACTTTTGGTACAATTATCTGGAAATGACAAAAATATAAAATGATCAGCTTCATGCAAGATCTTGCCTCATTAGTTGAGGATGATCATGAGAAAGGTGGGGGCCCACCAGTTTCGTTTTTAAGTTTGAGGGGCCAATGGATGGGGGCATGAAAAGTCTTGGAGGACCTCCTGTAGGACATTTGTGGAGGGATCTTAAGCTTTGAGTTCCCATGCAGCAGCCCAGAAACCTAAAGGATTTAGAGAGTTTCTTCAAAGAGGAGTGGGTCAAAATCCCCTCTTGGTGACCAACTACAGTAAATGTCCTACCACTGTGCTTGCCAACCGGAGTTTCTCCACCAATTACTAAGTTGTGTTTTGTTGGGAATCAAACACTTACTTGGCTCAATGAGATGCAAATGATTTTTTTATTTCGTAGTATTTCTGGTTGGTAATCTGTCTCTCCTCATTAAAATGAAACAAACCAAATTAGAGACTGTGCATTTCTTTATAAGTGAGTAAGCTTGCAAAATTTGCAGGGGAATGTTTTTTATTGTAATAACAAGACTGATGATTACAAAAACAATGACTGGCACTAACTGAATGTGATTCATCCGCTGCTAACTGCTCCCAGTATACCACCCTCCCACACCACTTCCAGTACTAGAGGGTACATTCAAATGACAGTGTTAAAAGCTTGGTGTGAATAGACAAACAGTTTGGATCCTCAGGGTCCCTCTTAAAAGGCCTGGCAAGAGTAAGGTTGCCTGGAGAAAACTCAGTGTATTTGATGAGAGTAGCCAGGTTGCGACCAGTCACTGCACTGCACATATTTGATGGGGAGATACAAGTGTGGCACAGTTCAACAGCTCCTTTCTTCTGATTGACTTGCTGAAGAAGCTGCGGGTGAGTGTTTAAGTAGGTCCCTGCCAAGTCTGTCAAGGAGCTGCTGCTGTTTCCTCTGTGGGACAACAGAAAAGCATGTGATTTTTTTTCCATACCCGACTCTTGGTGTTTCTGTTCCGAGTGGTGAAGAATCCCTCCCCAGAGATTGTGCAGTAAAGTCGTTGAGGCAACAACTTGATTTCATATGATGAAAAGTGTGTGAGAGCCTTTGAATCTCATTTCCTGTAGAGGCTAAGGATGAAATACATCTCCAAATTCTCAAAGATGTGTCCAGTGGGGACGCTCATACTGCATTAACTGTCTTCTTACACTCTCAGCTCCTTACTTTTCTTACCTCTGACTTTTTTCCCCGCTCTCTTCCCCTCTTTCCATCTGAAGGCCTTTGCATGGTGGTCAGATCTGATGGTGGAGCATGCTGAGACCTTCATGTGTCTCTATTCGACCGAGATGGATGCAGCTCTTGAAGTTCAGCCACCTGACAGCTGGGACAGTTTCCCTCTCTTCCAGCTGCTCAATGACTTTCTGAGGATGGACTGTGAGTGTATGGCTATTCAAAAAAGTATATTCAGATGTCAGTATGGACCCTTGAGTAGTGGTCTTTGACTGATGAAGTGATTTTGCTAGGGCTGGAGGTCTGAAGGGTGTAATCTAGGGGAACATCCTTAATTACACACAGTAAATACACACATGGATTTGACCTTCTGAGCATTATGCTCTGTTTAAGCAATGATGAAGATAAGTTTTTAATTGCTGAAGATTTTTTCAGTTTGTAGTACAAATAGTCTATTTAGTAGACTGCACATACCTTATTTGTGGCAGCGTATTTAAGACTTTTTAAAATATTTCTGTATTTATCCAGGAAAAAACTGAATGTAAATTTTGGTTGGGCAGTATTTAATGAGTTTTTTACTGCCTCTAAAGAAAAAATTATTTTAATAAAAAATTCAACCTGAAACTTTAAAACTAATCCTGATTTTAGTTCCTCTGTGATAGTCTAAATTCTGTACTCAATTTATCCCTATTCAGAAAAAAACACTACATTTAAGAATTAACAACAATATAGTCCAGACTAAAAATCCCCCACAATCAAATTGACGACTATGTGCAGTACCATGCTCCCTCCCTCCTATGATGATTTCATTCATATTACTACCACTACTACTTTACTGTACATTTGCCTTATTTTTAAGGTTGACCAACTTAAATGACTTCATATTGTTGGCATGTTTAATTGACAGTAGTGCATCATGTTGAATGTAATCATCATATGTTGAATTTTGTTCTTGCCATCCCTGGGCATTATTAAATAGGAATTACACTGCATATTTCAAATGTACTTAATAATCAGTTAAATCAAGGACAGTACCATTGTACATGTACATGCACATTACGTGAGTAAATGCTCTTACATTCAACTGCTGCATCTTTGTAGGTAAACCTCATTTGGCACTAACATCACTGACAAATCAGTGACAAACAGCAAAAAAAGCATCTCCACACTACTGAGCCCAAACGTTTTTTAACATGTACGTATATTTACAGCAGTTTTGTGTGTGTGTGTGTGTGTGTGTGTGTGTGTGTGTGTGTGTGTGTGTGTGGTGTGTGCGTGCGTGTGTGTGTGTGGTGTGTGTGCGTGTGTTTGTGTGTGTGTGTGTGTGTGTGTGTGTGTGTGTGTGTTGGTGTTGCCGATGGTTGCTGCAGGCCAGTCATCTCTCTAATGAACTGCATACACTTGCCTGCAGGAACACTGTCCATGCAAAAGATACACATACACTTCACGAAGCAGACTCAATCTGCTAATTGTCCCTTGGGAATGATTCCCCTTTTCATTGTGTCAGTTGGGAGTCAAGGAGAAGATAGAATGTCGTCCACTTATTCTGACCTGAGCACAAAAAAATTATCATGCTCTTTTGTTAGTGTCATGAAATTGGCCTCCTTCACATTTGCTACATCGTGTCATTGTGTGCGAATTCCAATTATAGTGCATAGCAATGAACATAGCTACGCTGGGAAACACTAAAAGAAAGCTTGCTTGCAATAATACACTGACTTAGAAAAAAGTTATGCATTCTCTATGTGCATTCATAGCTGGCCAAACATATTCCATCCATCCATCCATCTTCATCCGCTTTATCCGAAGCCGGGTCGCGGGGGCAGCAGCCTAAGCACAGAGGCCCAGACCTCCCTCTCCCCAGCCACCTCCTCCAGCTTATCCGGGGAACACCAAGGCGTTCCCAGGCCAGCCGAGAGATATAATCTCTCCAACGTGTCCTGGGTCTGCCCCGGGGCCTCCTCCCGGTGGCACGTGCCCGGAACACCTCACCTAGGAGAATTTTGTATTTGATTAATTTACCTTTGTCTAAAATAAGAATTTGTTTCATGATCTGAAACATGTAAGTGCAACAAATATGGAAAAATAAGTAAGATTTCAGGAAGAGGGCAAATACTTTTCACAGCATTGAGTTCCTATATATGAACACATTATAGTTTAGTCAGACATCAGCAGCATGGTTTCTCAGTTGCTATATTGTTCCACTACATTAGTCCTTTGTCTTAACTGTGCTAAATTCAGAAACAACCCTCTCTGCGACTTCTACCAGGGAGGGGATATCAGACACTTTTAAACTCAGCCAGAATCTTTGTAATACTTTGGTTTCATCTGCAAGGTAATCCTCGACGTATTTAATCAGTAAAACTATTATTTTAGAGGTTTTCTGGTCTTTTACTGTCTTATATCCCCCTTCAGTTGAAGTAAATGAAACACAGAGAGAGGGAACTGGATACTGAATATGCAGTTAAAACAAATGGAAG
>NW_024582665.1:266707-275666 GCF_018398535.1 Haplochromis burtoni
ACCAAGGCGTTCCCAGGCCAGCCGAGAGATATAATCTCTCCAGCGTGTCCTGGGTCTGCGCCGGGGCCTCCTCCTTATGATTATTAAAAAAACATTATAAATTTGAACCCTTTTGTAACACAAAAGGTCATAGTCCATCCAACGGGGTTTGTTTTTTGTTTTGGAAAATTTGAAGCGAGAAGGCCCGATGGCAGACCTAGGACACGCTGTAGAGGTTACATCTCTTGGCTGGCCTGGGGAGGTGTTTCCCAGGTTAGCTGAGGGAGGTGGCTAGGAAGAGGGAGGTCTGGTTTCTCTGCTTGGGCTGTTTCCCTGCTACTCGGCCCCAGATAAGTGATAAAAAATTGGATGAATGTGAAGGTTCTCATTCATCCAGGTCATGGCAATCTACGCAGCTTAGAAAGAAATGGGTTCAGAGTGGAAGCAATTTCTCTAAGTGATGTCTGTTTTTAGAGTTAACTAAGCAAGCACTGCTTGCCCTGTTGGTCCTGATAGAACGCTACTGGTTAGAAGATATTATATACTAGGTTGCATTGACTAAATTGGACTTCCATAAAAAAGGTCCCCTTCTGAGTTCCTCAGAAAGATTAAACATGGTTTGATGATGGCCCAAAAAGAAAGGGTGGTTCACTGCTGGGTACAGAAGATGGTTGTTGTGGGTGTCAAGGGCAAAATGCTGTTAAGACAATGTGGCCTGATGCCTTGTAATATACCATGCCAGAAGGCCTGCTTCCCACACAGCATAACAAACGCACGTTAGAAAAGTATATGATTATAGTGACATGTTTTTGCAGAAGGTCATCTGTTCTTTTGCCCCACAGCGGTGCACTTATGGAGCAGTAAAAAACTACATTAGTCAGGTGCCAAAGTCAGGCTGCCATTCAAGAAGTTAATGAGGTCTAAAGTCGTCGTAGCTAGACCATGGCAAGCCCTGCGAACACACTCCTGGACACAACACATCCAAATGGACAGCAGCCGCTCAAGTGGCTAATTGGGAGAGGGGCAATCAGGGAACACAACAAACATTGCACCTACTGTGTATCATCGACCTTGACTCCAATGCCAATGCACACAAACACAAACACACATTCTCAGAGGGGGAGAGAAAAAAGAGAGAGAGAGAGGGAGAGAAAAAGCAGGCACACTGCATGGAGCCGTGAGGCATCACATTAGCACACACTGGCCTCCATTTTATCTCCTGTGGTCTTTGTCAGTGTTGCCTTTTTACCAGTTGGGAGCCAGCAGAGCGGGGGAAATGTGGCTTGGATTCCAATGTCTTGTTTAGAAAGATTGAAAATGCTGTGTCATTCCCATTATTGAAGTGCACAAACAACAACCTCCTTTGTCACTATTCATTATCAGGGATTATGATTGCTTTCTGTGCCCTTTGCATCTATCCTGCGAACAAAGAAAAACAGTAATGCAATAGTGACAATGGGAGCTTTTACAATCCCTTTGAGGAAGTCTGCAGTGATTAAACCACAGGTACACACTCATCAGCCACTTTGTAGTTACATCTGTTCAAGTGCTCATTAACACAACTATCTAATCAGCTAATCACATGAAAGCAACTCATTGCATTTAGGCATGCAGACCTGCTAGAGAGACCTGATGAAAACACCTGCTGAGTATCAGAATGGAGAAGAAAGGAGATTTAAATTTAAAGAAGGGAGATTTATGGTTTATTTCAAAGAGCTGCTAAAAGCGTTCAGAGTCTGCTGACAACGTGACAACAAGGAAGGTTGTTTCAAAGTTTAGGAGCCACAATCTAAAACGTAATACAAAGGTAGGGACACAGCGGTGTAAAACACACCACCACTGGATTCTAAAGCAGTGGAGATGTGTTCTCAGAAGTGACGAATCATGCTTCACCATCTGGCAACCCGAAGGATGAGTCTGGAGTTGGTAGCTGAAGCTGAGCAGAACAGTACTGTCTGACTGCAAGCTGACAAAGTTACAGTTTGGTGGAGGCTGGATTATAGTGTGGGATCGTAGGGGAGGGCTTCTTGGCCAATATCATTGTCTGATCTCACAAATGCAGTTCCGTAAGAATGGTCAAATATTCCCATAAACATACTCCAAAGCCTTCCGGAAAGCCTTCCCAGAAGAGTTTAAGCTGTTATAGCTACAGAGAGTGGGCACATTAAATCCTATGGATTAAGACTGGGCTGACAGTATCAACTTCATATGCATGTGAAGACAGATTAGTAAATACTTTTGGCAATAGCGTGTAGAATAAGAAAGAAGAACTGGACCAATGACTAAGCTCTGAGGCATCTCACATATTTGAAGTTATGACAGCGACATCTAGGTAATATTACATTCTGAGGTGTCTGTCAGATATGCATGATGGGATCGGTTGCAGAAATATTAATCCAGTTCTGTAATCTTTCAAGATGAATGGCGTGATCACCAGTAACGAGAATAAATAGAGCAGAATTAAAATATTCACCTTTCTCTAAGTGTGTAAAAATATAATATTAAAATATTAATATGGAAAAATGATAAAAATATAGTTTTTGCAGACCGGATTGGAACAAATATAGTGTTACCCTCAACCAGTCCAAGTAGCTGATAGGCAGCAACTTTCTTGAGGATTTTAGAAATAGATGAAAGTTTCGAAATGGGTCTGTAATTGTCCAAACCAGTGCGGATTTTTTAAGCAGATGAAATGCTGGCTGTATTAATATTTATTAAAACAGTTCAAGCCTAATTAGCACCATGGATCACTACTCTATAGAGATTGGGCTCTTTTAAAAGATTTGGCTCTTTTGTCTAGGCCAGTGTTTCCCAACCTTTTGGAGCCACGGCACATATTTCACATTAGAAAAATCACACAGCACACCACCAAACAAAAATGTCGCATATCGATCATTTTTCCCAGCACACCAGGCATAGCGGAATTGGCTCAGTTTGTCCCTAGTTTCGCTTTCTTCTGACCACTACTCATGCTAGGGCCTTCATCTGGGTCGGGGTTTTCTCCAGGGACCAGGTCAGATGGATTAGTTTTTCTTTTCTTTTCAAATACTTAATGAAGCGCTTAATAGCAATAGATGTCTCACTCACAGCATGACTATTATGTAATTTCTTCTTCGTCTTCGTCTGTTTTACTTGCAGTTGGCAACCCATTTAACTAGCGCAGGTAGTTGTACTGCCCTCTAGTGGAAGAGAATGTAATTGTTCTGCCTGTTACTCACGCCAATCGCTTAGAGTACTAATGAGGTGAAACCAGATAATCTTCCACGGCACACATGATGATTTCTCACGGCACACCTATGTGCTGCAGCACAGTAGTTGGGAAACACTGGTCTAGGCATCCTTCGAAGAGCTGGCTTTTCTGTTTTAGTCTAACCATTCAATTATGAATGGTTTGTGTGTTTAGATGATTTTTTTAATTCAGTGTTTTCATAAAGCCTTATTTTTATGCATTTACTGCTACTGGGGAGAACATACATTGGCTTTAAGGCCTGGACAACATTTTGCAAACTTGGCATTCTACAATAAATGCTCTCTGAAAAAAATTTGTAGTATATGTCCCATTCCTCATTTTACAAATTCTGCACTTAGCTTTGAAGTCTCCAATATCACTGACATGCAGCCAGATGGAGCTCCTTTTCTGTTTTTGCATGTTCACTTTTTCCCAATGCACTGGCACCTGGCCTGTACAACTGCACTTGCTGTCTTCGGAACATCCTATGCACATAGTCCTGCTTTAGTTTGTGTCAGCCCCAAGCCCACATCTTTTTTCCTGTGAAGAAACTGACAGATGTTAAGATTCCTTATATTGTTTCTGTGGGAAACGTAGTTGGAGTAACCTGTTGTGATGTAAAGTAGTTGGGTGTGCTTGGAAAAAGAGATGCTTAAACTTGATAATACTGGGACTTTAACGACACCTTAATTTTGTATAAAATTGTGCTGATTGCATCTTATAATCAGCTTGTTACAGTGTTTTATACATACAGTTTGTTATTAACACTCAAAGAGACTGATAATCAGAATACTTTATTAATCCCTAAGGAAACTACGTGGGTTACAGTTTCTCAAAGACAGTAACATTAACAGACTACACTAATTAAATAATACAATATGTTACACAGTTTACAAATTAAAGAAATAGCACTAATATATACAAATCACTCAATTATAAATATCAAGAATGATAGATAATAATGGAGAGACGTGCAGGAACTCTTTAAGATATTTGGGAAGAATAATGTCGTTGGGGCAGTAAGAACTATGCATGAGAAACTATATTCATAAACTCAGTCAACAGAACAAAAAGAAAGCCCTAACAATAACAGACATGGCTGAAACATCATGGCATCTTTTATTCAGTTTAGTTCCATTTTACTTATATATTTATTTATATAGCGCCAAATCACAAAAACAGTTTGCTTTATACTTTGCAAGGTAACGTAAATACACCAAATAATACGAAGAAACCCTCAACAATCAGGTTTAGGGAGGGGCAGCCATCCACCCACGGCCAGTTGGGGCTGAGGGGAAGAAGAAAGACACGTTGTAGAAGAGAGAGAGTAATATTAATGGTAGCACTTTCTATTACAGCTCGGTTATGAAGTGGTAATAGTAGGGTAACAAGGTAGAAACAAGAAAGTAATGTGCTTAATTAAGAAATTATTAATTACACAGAAGGTACCACAGGTGGTAATAAGTAGGAAACAGAGATGCAAAATGCAAAACTGCCCATCTCTATTTAATAACATATTAATAACCTTTTAAATACAAACTTAGAAACTGTTGCGGGTGTTTTTCAATTCAATTCAATTTTATTTATATAGCGCCAAATCACAACAAAAGTCGCCTCAAGGCGCTTCATAGATCCAGAGAAAAACCCAACAATCATATGACCCCCTATGAGCAAGCACTTTGGCGACAGTGGGAAGGAAAAACTCCCTTTTAACAGGAAGAAACCTCCGGCAGAACCAGGCTCAGGGAGGGGCGGGGCCATCTGCTGCGAGCGGTTGGGGTGAGAGAAGGAAGACAGGATAAAGACATGCTGTGGAAGAGAGACAGAGGTTAATAACAGATATGATTCAATGCAGAGAGGTCTGTTAATACATAGTGAGTGAGAAAGGTGACTGGAAAGGAAAAACTCAATGCATCATGGGAATTCCCGGCAGCCTACGTCTATTGCAGCATAACTAAGGGAGGATCCAGGGTCACCTGGTCCAGCCCTAACTATATGCTTTAGCAAAAAGGAAAGTTTGAAGCCTAATCTTAAAAGTAGAGATAGTGTCTGTCTCCCGCAGGGTTTTGTGTTCTAAGCAGGAATCCCTATTGGTGTTAGATTTTACCATGTCAGCCAATCAAAAAAATGATAAGGCAACATGTGGCACTTGGTTGTTAAGGGAGAAGGGGAAGTTTTTAGGAGTGACACCCGTGACGGAAAGCGGGCGAGTGAAAGACAGAGAGAGAGAGTGAGTTTTCATATGTGAGACATTAGTGATGTTTAGCGTGTTTGGAGGCTGTAGTTAGTGTGTTGTGTAGTTATTGTCTTGTATTGAGTGTCAGTTAGACTGCTGAATTTCATATTTGCTCTCAAAAAGCCGTCAAAGGCAGATTCCAGTGTAAACGCTGTTCCCACATGGAAAACTGGACTGATGCACCTCCTGCTGTCAGACCTGCAGGGTTTAGGCCTGTGGTATGCTGCTCTGTCTTATACTGAACACAAACTACATTTTTTGGGACTGGCACAAATAATTTGTGTGCCTTATTATTTGATGCAGAACACCTGATTGTTCTGTAAATAGATTTAAATGGTTATATAAAAAACGCCTGAGGCCTTGGCTGCATTTTTAGGTAAATAGTACCATATAACTTTGTTGTTTGCAAAACTTGTGCATAATGTTTAGAAATGTACAATTTCTATTTGCATTTCAAGTTACGAAAATGATTCATTAAACATGTTTGTGGGTTTTACAGTAAAAAATATAACTTTTGTTCTACTTGGATTTTGAATTTTTTGTCTGAATTTAGATCAACTGTGCTAATATAGTATACCAAAATGAGAAAATAACTCAAATTTCAGATATTTGAGGTTGTGCTGAAAATAATGATACCAGACAAGGCAAGACAAATATATTTTAAAGGTGAAATATGGAGATAAAATCAAAAGTAGTCAAAAACGGCCAATTATACCCTGGACCCCAGAGGGTTAATATCACCAACCATTCCCATTTTATTACGGTGCATCCATATAAATGGCCCACCCTGTAGAAATCTAATAAACCGGTCAGATTCTATGCTATTTTGTCACCTCCTTGTCTATTTCTCTCCCTTTTTCTCTCTCTTTCAGATAACTTGTGCAATGGGAAGTTCCACAAACACTTGCAAGACCTGTATGCCCCCCTGGTAGTCCGATATGTTGACCTGATGGAGTCTTCCATTGCTCAGTCTATTCACAGAGGCTTTGAAAGAGAATCATGGGAACCGGTTAAGTAAGGACATCTTTCTTTAATTTACCTTTGCTAATTTTTTCTTTTTCTTGAGGATCAAACCATATTGATTGGCACACATCCATTAGCATTGCTTTGTAGTCCTTGTCAGCAACTTTTGTAGCATAAGAACATGCTTATTTTTTAATACATGAAATTCATTTAATCCATAATACATATACAATTGAGTTTATACAGAAAATTTATGTCTGTTTCTGTGCTCACAGAAACAAGTCTGAACCTGATTTCAGATTTGCTTATCCCACACGTGCCTTATGCAATTATATGTCACTTTCCACACTCCTGCCACAAATACGGTACTTCACCTTCTCCCTATAATTCTATTGTGTAACACCAGTAAGGACCATCTCTTATCTGCACCACATTTCCACCACTGTCAAAAGTTTTAACTCATCACCTTGAATCTTATTTTATGGAACAGGAAGATGCTCCAGGGAGCCAAGGCTAGCAAGTAGTAGATGAGGGATGGGGCAATTATGTTGATGGGCCAAAAATGTCAGTGTGAAATGATGCAGACAACTCAGGGCAAGACAGTAAAACTCTGACCTTAAGCCCTAAGCAGAACTGCACATTACTGTGTATGTTCCTGATAAAAGTTTTAACTATGCGTCTATTGAATTTTAGTCTTGTAGACTCCACATAGCTCATTTAGGCTCAGCCCATGGATTAAGGGCTGGGGTAGGGGCTCAACATGGGCCCTACCCTGGGCCTTGCTTCAGGGTGAGGCCCCAGTATGTGTACTTCAGGCAAGGTTTCCTGATTCCTTGTTCTCATCATCAGAGGGTTTTTTTCTTTAATCACGATCTTCAGACCTTGGCAATATTAAGTGGAATATATAGATAGTACCCTTTAAATGTCACACTGGAGCAGTAGTTCCCCTTTTCAATGAAGGGGTTAGGAAGCTGTGCTTTAACATTGGGGGACCACAATTGTTAGGAAATTACATGCCTTCTTATGAATGCAATGCAAAGCTTGTTCTGTATTTCTGGCAAACGGTCAGGCATGTTCATGTCAGGTATTGCACTCAGTCTGCAAAATCTACAGATTATGATACTAAGTGTACTGAGGTATTAGTAGACAGGTGGCGCGAGACCCACAGGCTCAAGCAACATAACACCTACAGCTCAGGCTCAGGTGGTGTGGTACTCACAAGCTCAGGGTCCAGCAACTGGGGCTGCATCACACAGCATGTAGTCTCCTCAGGCTGGGGCTGCTCAACAAGGGTTCCACTGGTTCTGAAGCCTTCTAAGCTCTGGGAAAACACAATGAGCAAAGCAGAAGAGAGACGCTTTATATGCCACTATCTAGGGGCAAGAAAGTACAATAATAAAGGTTAAGAGTGGGTTAAGGGTTAAGGTCTTGCTCTTCCATTCTCCAAAACCAGAATCAAATTCACAGTTGAAGGTAAAGTTGACGCGTTGAGGCTAGACTAGCTCAACCAATCAGGGGAGAGACTTGCAGAAACACTGTTCGGCCAGGGCAGTAACAGAGGAATGTCAGGATGCGGAGGCTTTTTCTGCACAAGGAACAAACCACACTGGAATGGTAAATGGATTGTGTTAAGAAATAAATATATATTCTTAATGCTTATTTACTGACTATATTGTTTTATGTATTTTAATAATAGAGGCCTTTATAAACAAGGCCCAGAGTTGACAAAGAACTAGGTCAGAGGGTGACAAGTTGAAGTTAGAAAGAAGTAAAGAAAAGGGGAAGTTTAGTGCAGAGCTGCACAGGAAGTAAGACACAAAGAAAGAGCAACTGGTACCATACAAGGAGTTGTTTTGATCGAAACTTAGCGTGTGACGTAGCTGAACT
This sequence comes from Haplochromis burtoni, assembly GCF_018398535.1. Classification (NCBI taxonomy): domain Eukaryota; kingdom Metazoa; phylum Chordata; class Actinopteri; order Cichliformes; family Cichlidae; genus Haplochromis; species Haplochromis burtoni. The sequence goes on from NW_024582665.1 coordinate 275,002, forward strand.
ATACATATACACATTCACCTTGTGATTTTTCCAGAGCTGCGGATGTGTGCTTGTGCTGCAGTTCTCCATTTCCGTAAATGTAAAATAAAGATCATTTTTTGAGTTTTGACCACACTGGGTCCAGTTTTTCTTTTCCGCCAAAAGAATTAAAAGAACTAAATTTAATAATTGGTGCCGTGACCCGGATTCTTTTGCGGCTGAGAGGATAGATTGGCTTAAGGTGGGATCTGATATGAGGCGAACAGGAGACCGGTCTAAAAGATTTAAAGGTTAGCACAAGCTTGTTCAAGGAAAACACAAATTTGTGCATATTGGATGAATTCTAAATTATCTGTTTGCCGAATGGAAGATCCTTAAATTGGCTCAGGAGTGGTGAAATTAAAGTAAATTATAAAATCTGTTAAGTAGATTTCAGGTGAAGACCCTTATGAAGAGAACATCGAGGGAACAGTTTTACCCTGCCCGGGATAGGGTTACCGAAGCCCCGCCCTGGAGCCAGGCCCGGGGAGGGTGCCCGAGGGCGAGCGTCTGGTAGCCGGGAGTGACCCGACAATTTCCGGGGACGAGGTCACTGAGGCTGTTAAACAACTCCTTGGTGGCAGGGCCCCTGGTGTTGATGAGGTCCGCCCCGAGTTCCTGAAGGCTCTGGACGTTGTAGGGCTGTC
>NW_024582665.1:277248-285496 GCF_018398535.1 Haplochromis burtoni
GCCTCAAAATTTGTGGGCTAAGTAACACTAAACTCAGTTTCTGTATTAGGATATACAGGGACGCAGGATACATTCTTGTTATCAGCTGAGGCAAAAACAATTAACTTATTTGTATTAATTGCTTGCTCAGAAACGCAACAGTATCAGCATCATTATTTTTAACATTTGCCAGCACTCAAAGAGCACACAAGATGAAGTACATCTTACTCACAGTGGAGATGAGTTTAATCGTAACGTCTACATGTATTTATATGTATAAGATTCTACTGCATGTCAAATCGCAAACAGATTATTATTTTATAAATTTTGCAAGGCTGTGTTAATTTTTGAACAGCTGTAAATGTAGCTAGCTATTTTATTATATCTAATAAAATATACTGTTTTATTATATCATGCTATTTTATTAGATATAGAAAAGCTGGAGCTTAATAGGCCACATCTCAAAGTAACAGTATTGACATGTATGCAGTATGCCATTTGCCGGGAGTAAGGGCGCCCTCCGTTTGCCTGCTGCTTGTGGCACAGGAAGGAGACGGCGGGGTGGAGGGGGATTCTCTGGCTGGCTGGAGCACCATCTAATAACCAACTTCCAAAATAAAACAAAATAAAAACAAACCAACAAACACCAGACATTATGATACAGACTTATAATTTGCACCAATGTTTTTTTTAAATTCTATACGTGAAAAGTGAGCGTGGGAGCCGTTGGTGTGCCTGCTCGCTGCTGAAGTCAAAGTAAACTTTATTGTCATCTCCGCTATATACAGTACAGTGTATAGAGAGACGAGACGACGAGGATCCAGTTACAGCAGTGCAAGTAAACAAACAATAAATATAAGAAGAGTAAGAAAATAGATATACACTTTAGGACTCGGGGTAAAGGGATCAATAACAATTTAAAGTTTATAATTCACAGTTTGATGATTTAAAATCTCACACACAACCTGTCGAAAGGAGGGGGGCTGCTTCCAAATAGAGCACATTCCATTCATAATGTTGTAAATCCAAGGACATTATGTATTCATGATTGAAATCCTTGATTGTGCAAAATCCCAGAAATAAACCCTAGACAAAGCAAATCTGTGAACTAAGGTGTTGGTCTATTAGGTTATGTTGTGGTGATCCTCGGGTTGGGGGATGGGTGTTCATACTGGAGTGCAAAATTAAAACCAATGGAAGAAGAACGAGAAAAGTTCAAAGCCATCAGGTGCTCAGATTAGAAAAAAGGGAAAAGAAGAGGAGGAGAAACGAGCAAAAGATACAGGTAAGCAGATGTGTGATTGGATAATGGCAGGTCATGTATCCTGAAACAAACACAATCAGAATGCTTGATTAATCCTTAAGGAAATTATGTGGGTTACAGTTTCTCCAAGAATGGTAAAAATAGTAACAATAACAAACTAAACTCCAAACCAGGGGTCGGCAACCTTTCTGATGATGAGTGCCATCTAAAATTTCCTCAGAAGTCAATGTGTCATATGATTGCATTAGCAATAAATTTAATAGCGCTCTATATTAACAGTTACACACTATATAGAATAACTTTATAGAATTATATTTGTTCGCAAATGTTGGCATCTGTCAGCGAATAGTTATCAGCTGTTTGGAAACAACAAAGACTTTTTATCCATAACAGCAAATGAACTGAACAACAGAAAATCCAAATGCTATTTATGGTCTCCTCACAACAATGATAAAAAAATAAACTGGGCCAATATGGCATGTTTGTTAATGCAGAGACACACATGTTAATGTGATCTCTGGTCTCCCACTCAGAGACACAGGTCTCCCAGTGTCCAGCATTCAGACGGCTACCTGAGGACTCATGTGAGAGAAAATCTGCTCACACAGACATGTAGAGCCAAACACTGTCAATAAGGCCTCTGCAATGTTCTGAAGACAGTTAAACTTGTCAGGTAGTGATGTCCAGCAGGTGAACATGCAGCTCCATGAACACGCACAGCTGTGGATTCCAGCTGCGTTCATAGTTCTGCAAACTTTGACCCCACAGAGTCGAGCTTTTCGGTTCAATCAGCTGCATTTCGATGTCCTGTGTGTCCAGCCAGTTAATGCGAGACAAATCCAGCTGACAAACCTTTCTGGTTTGATCAGAAAAGAAAACATTGGTCCAAACACCTGAAAGTCCGAAAAACACATTGTGAATTCTGTCTCGAGTCTACAGATGTATCCGTGGTGCTGATGCTGCGCTGAGCCGACAGCTCCTGAAGCATTTGAAGTGTCAAAATGTGGAAATTTCAACATCGCTTGAAAAGACTGCCAGCTAGCAACGTCAAAAACATTCCAGCGTAGAAAAGAGCGTGTGTAAAAAGGGTGTAACTATTGCAGTTTTTACAGTGTATTACACGGAGGAGTTGCATGCATAACTTTCATCGCATAACTTTTCTTTCATAGAATAAAATACTATGTTGCATCAGAAAAATTGCACTTAGTAATATTGCACTTAAGGGAGACTAGACAAAGGCTACCATGGTATATTGGATATGTGTGTGTCTGTTCGCACGTGTGTCTGCAGAGACCATGTTGTAGACTCTGACAGCAGTATAAAGGAAAGACCTGCGAAATCTCTCCGTCCCACACCGTGGGTGCCGCAGCCGCTGAAGGAGCTGCTCAGTGCTGACACAGTCTGCTGCATGGGGTGGGAGATGTTGTCCAACAGGGATGACAGCATAGCCACCATTCTTCTGTCACTCACCACCTCCACTGGGTCCAGAGGGCAGAACAGAGCTGGCCCTGTGGATCAGCCTGTTCAGTCTCTTCCTGTCCCCAGCAGAGATGCTGCCGCCCCAGCAGACCACACCTTAAAAGATGGCTGAGGCCACCACAGAGTCATAGAAGGTCTTCAGGAGTGGGCCCTTCACGCCAAAAGACCTGAGTCTCCACAGCAGGTACAGCCTGCTCTGCCCTGTCCAGTAGAGGGCATTGAGTCAGTCCAGTTTATTGTTCAGATGAACACCAAGGCACCTGTAGCTGTCCACAGCCTCAATGTCCATACCTTGGATGTTCAGTGGTTCAGTGGAGGATGTTTGTGCCTGTGGAAGTCTAACATCAACTCCTTGGTTGTTCAAGTGTTGATTCTTAGGTAGTTCAGCTGGCACCAGTCCACAAAGTCTTGGGTCAGTCCTCTGTACTCCTTGTCGTCCCCTATCAGTGATGAGGCCGACTATTGCAGAGTCATCAGAGAACTTCTGCAGGAAGCACTGGGTGGAGTTGTGGGAGAAGTCTGCAGTGTAGATGGTGAAGAGGAACGGAGCCAGAACCGTTCTCTATGGGGCCCCCGTACTGCAGACGACCCTGTCTGACACACAGCCCTGAGGTCTCACATACTGTGGTCGGTCGGTGAGGTAGTCCAGTATCCATGTTGTGAGGTGATGGTCCACTCCTGAGTTCTCCAGCTCAGGAGTACAGAATATACCAAAGTGATCCACTGTCCCCACCACTGTGGATGCATATGCATCAACCCCTTCAGCCAACCCATTGTAAGGAGATGATGTGGCTACAGATTGAGGAGCCAAGCAGTACTTAGGAGTACTGAAGAGTTTCAGTCGGGTTTCAGAGCTCATCACCAGTGTTGGTCAAGTTACTTGAAAAAAGTAATCGGTAACTAATTACTGATTACTTCCCCCAAAAAGTAATCCCATTACTTTACTGATTACTTATTTTCAAAAGTAATTAATTACTTAGTTACTTAGTTACTTTTTAAAAACAGGATTTACAACCTGAAGAGGTGATAAAGCGATAGATCTTTCAGCCCAATTCTACTTTTTCTACATAATCCATCATACAAAATGTAATCAAATGGAAAAGTCTCTTTTTTTTTTAACTTGTTTTATCAGTTTTAATCTTTTAACTTTATGCATCAAGCAAAAATTAAACTATAAGCAACATTCTGACTTGAATAAATTAGTTTAACATTTAAACCTATTTTCTACACATTCCAGCACATAAAATAAAATATTTTATGTGTTTACACTCACTTTTTCAAATAGATGCAAGTAAAACACAGCAGAAAATAAATAAAGTCAAAGACTCAGTGGTCCTGTTGCTCTATTTTCACCTGTAAAGCAGGACTGCGGTAGGCGGAGGTTTACCCTGGTGCAGGTGTGCCGCGGTCAGTTGAAGAATTCGCGAGTTTCTATGTGAATTTCCCATTACGTCGCAGCGCACTCGGTGCTTGTTTAGGGGGTTTTTTCGCTGTAAAAAGAAGTTTTCTTCCACGCACAACGGACGCTAATGTTTTTGTCACTTTTTATGGAATCAAACTCAAAGTACGGTCAGTACTTCCACGCTTTAAACGCTGCACATTCATACTCTCTCCCACACTCGATATATGATCCATTGTTGATCTGCACACAGCTGTTGTCACCAACAGCGCACTCGCCCATCTCTGGACATGATCATATCAATATATAACAAATTATGCTGTAAACAATTAATGTTGTTCCGAAAAGCATGAGGGGGTCAATTCTGTAGCAAGTTGTGTCTATGAAAGTGTCCAGTGCCAGTATATGTAGGAATTAGCATCAGCTTCCAAGGCTTGATCAACCTCTATTGCTACAGAACAATTTAAATTGTTAACCTATTTTGTGCTTACTGAAAAAGGCTTTTTTGTATTATTCTGAAATGTACGTTCAGTTTTGAGTAACCTTACCTTTTTTTTGTTTTTTTTACCTCTGGCACTTCACCACTTACCTTTGTATAATTTCAAGCTCTTCATTGGACTTGAACAACTTGAATTGCAATAAATAACTGGAAAAATTGGGGTGTTGTAAAACTTTTGATCAGTTGTTTACATGTGGTAAGAGTGAAAAACAAAACATGGTGTTCAGGAAAGTAGTCATTATTCCATTTCACAGATAGTTGCAAAATGAAAGCATTCTCTCCCTGTGCTTTCCTCATCATTACATCTGTGTGCTGCCTTGTGGGAAGCAATGTCCATCAACAAAGCACATAACTGTGTAGTGGTTTTCTTTTTGATGCTAGTATTTTCTTGTCTGCTAATGAATGTAGTAAGCTGGGAGAGCTTTTTGGCCTCAGGAGTGGTTAGGACAGTGTAACCAAAGTGCAACTTTAATGTATTTTCACCACCCATTCAGGTTTTCTATTAATATGCCATGTTAGTGCTACCATTAAAAGACCTAGATGTAACAATATACTATTCACACATCATCAATAGCACTTGGAAAAATTAAGCTATAAGTTGTCTGCACTGACAACGGATTTCAAATGTGTGAAACCTACTTCATATGGCGCCGAATCCTGCAGAGTGTGACGCTGTCACTGCAGCACATCCATCTTTATTCCCACATCTGGGATCTTGTGGATACACATTCAAAAATACCAGCCCTATAAAAAAGTGCTGAGAGTTGCATCTCATTCTTCACTTCATAGTTAGCAACTCTTTCACTCCCACCCTCACCCCACCCCCCAAAAACCCCCACATGTTTAGAATTGCATAAAAATAGTTTGTTGCTGATGCTTGGGTTTTATATAGTCCCAGAGCCATGTTCATGTAAATGTCATGGCATAGTGTGACTACCCTATCTCCCTTAGTGATCAGTCTTCAGTCAGAGTTCAGTCATTCAAGCAGAGCTGTTACTCCTCAATATCGAAAGGAGAAAGTTGAAGTGATACGGGCACATTCAATTTAATAAGCTAGGGGAGGTGGCTGTGGAGAAGAGGGTCAGGGCCTCTCTGCTTAGCTTGCTGTTCCCACCCAGCCTCAGATAAGCTGAAGAAAATGGATGGATGGATTTATACCATTTTCCCTGTTCTACATTAGGCATACCACAGATGCAAGGTCTATTCAGTGTGGAAAAATATGTTCTAAGAATAGCCGCAGTGTACACTTCAGCATTTAGGATTTACAAGATGAGGTTTTCTGCTAAAGGCTGAAACACCAGCATCTTAACATTTACTGTTACATCTGCTTGCCTGGATCTAGATCTTTGAATCTGTCTACTCTAGTTAGTTTACTATTTGGCCTGATATGAAACAGTGGATTCTCAGTCAAAAAAAAAGTCCAATAAATGCCAGAAAAGGAATAGTCAAACAGCTAAACCGAGACTGCATGCAGTCCTCCCAAAGACTAACAGTAAATTGGCCAAATATCGGCATACATCATCTGCTGATGGTTAAGAAGTTGTCGTAGACAGAAAATGGAATGAGAGTGGTGTTCACCGCACACAACAAGACGTGCCAAAGAAAAAACCCAAATAATCATAATTTAGCACAGATTACAAAATAAATGCTGGACTACACCACATATACTTAGAATTAAATACAAATAACTTAGCTTGTGTAAGTACTGGTTATGTAATAATAATAAATTGCATTTATATGGCGCTTTTTGGGGCCCTCAAAACACTTTACAATGCCACTATTCATTCACTCTCACATTCTCACACTGGTGGAGGCAAGGTACAGTTGTAGCCACAGCTGCCCTGGGCAGACTGACAGAAGCGAGGCTGCCATATCGCGCCATCGGCCCCTCTGGCCAACACCAGTAGGCGGTAGGTGAAGTGTCTTGCCCATGGACACACCGACCAAGACTGTACAAGCCGGGGCTCGAACCAGCAACCTTCCGATTACAAGACAAACTGCAAAATCTTTGAGCCACAATCGCCCTTGGATTTTCTCATTTGGAATAGAATAGCCCATTATTGTGCTCTACAGGAATAAAATGTAAATAGTAAGACAGCAGGGATAAATAACAAACATAATAAATATATACAATCAACAGAAAGGCACATATTGTAGAATCACACTAATCATGTACAAGTGTCAACAACTCACAAAAGCTTGTGTATCAAATATGATGTACTTGGCTTTACCAAGTTAATAATGTGGTCAGTGATAAGTGGGAGTGCTGCTCATCCTGGTCCAAGCAGTCCTTGCTTTCCCCCAAAGAAGGCCCTTTTGTCATCAGGAAATTGAGGATTTCATTAGTTCTGGAAAACCTGGTTTTAAATCACTTCAAAGTCATAATTAATGTCCTTTACTATGTTCTTGAAATTAGCCCAAAAATGCTTTGAGTTTGAACCCCAAATTTACGCAGTTATGACCACAGACATACAAGGCATGATAAGTCTTTGGTCTTATTACTATTTTCTGCATTGTAAATGAATTGTAAATGAAGTCACCATAAAAGTGATTTTTGTCTTTTATTTTGTTTGCATGAATGTCAGGGACCAAGCAGTAAAGCATAAAGGACACAGGTGGTTTTAATTCAAAAAACGGGTTTTATTGACCCAAAAATATGAAAACATATTTAACAAAGCCAAAACTTAAACAGGCAGACCAATAAAAGAGGTCAACTCAATAGACTAAACTCAAGATAATAATTAACAAAACCTCAAACAAACATATGGTAAACTGACCTGCTGAAATGACACACAGGGGGACTTAAATACTGGTTTAGCTAAACCAAATGACACACACGGGGGAAAATAAGATGGCTGCCATATAACCAACTAATACAAAACATTTAAACAAACATGAAACACCCCCCAGGCAATGAAGCATGTGGTGCAATCCAATTAGGCTGTCAGTAGTATTTCAGGTCTCCCAGCCCTTTGCCACACCTTTTGCCAGACAGGAGACACCAACCCCCAGGTAACTCAAACAAAGAAAGATGTATTAATATAACATACAACAGAACTTTGACCTTGCAAGGTTAATATGTGTGCATGCCATATAAACATTGGAAGGTGTGATGGAAAAATGAATACATTTAATAAAGAAACGATATTGAACAATAAATAGAATATTTTAAAGTAGTGACTGTAAATTAAACTAAAGTGAATCAACGGGTGGTGAGGTGTGGAGCTTACCATGTGTGGCATGCCATCACAATGAACATACACATAATGTCTAAAAATGTGTTTAATTTTTCTACAGTAATGGCTCAGGGACATCAGAAGATCTCTTCTGGAAGCTTGATGCTTTGCAGACATTCATCAGAGATCTCCACTGGCCAGAAGAAGAGTTTGGAAAACACCTTGAGACCCGACTGAAGCTGATGTCTAGTGACATGATAGAATCCTGTGTCAAACGGTAAGATGAGGTGTGACTGCTAGAAAACAGTTGTAGTGTATATATTGTAGTAGTGATATTTGAATTGAAAATGGGTTTGAAACATGACTATGGGCAGAAATCTGTGCCATCAGAAACTGAATTTGAATAAGTTAAATTTGAATGTCTGTGAAGGTTCTCAGTCATCCAGGTCATC
>NW_024582665.1:286263-293845 GCF_018398535.1 Haplochromis burtoni
ATAGTCAAAGGCCTTTCACTGTGCGCTGTGCACATTGAAGAGAACGGCAACCTCAACATCGAAGTTTACCGGAAGCCCACACACACGGACCAGTACCTCCTCTTTGACTCCCATCACCCTCTGGAACACAAACTTGGAGTAATCAGGACCCTACACCACCGGGCAGAACATGTTCCCTCTAAGCCTGAAGGAAAAAAGAAGGAACACACACATGTAAAGGAAGCACTCAAAACGTGCGGCTATCCTAAATGGGCGTTCTTAAAGTCAGCAAAGAGGCACAGAAAAGAAGACCAGACACCAGCGAGGGAGGATAAGAAGGACAGACGCAACAACATTGTCATCCCCTATGTAGCCGGTGTATCAGAAAAACTCAGGAGAGTTTTCTCCAAGCATGACATCCCAGTGTATTTCAGACCCAGCAACACGCTCAGACAGAAACTGGTTCACCCGAAAGACAAAACGCCAAAACACAAACTTAACAATGTGGTGTATGCTGTACAGTGCAGCGAGGAATGCCCAGACCTCTACATTGGAGAGACCAAACAGCCACTTCACAAGCGCATGGCACAACACAGAAGAGCCACCTCCACAGGACAAGACTCAGCAGTCCATCTGCATCTTAAGGATAAAGGACACTCTTTCGAGGATGCCAATGTTCACATTTTGGACAGAGAGGACAGATGGTTTGAAAGAGGAGTGAAAGAAGCATCTATGTCCACTGTGAGCGACCATCTTTGAACAGAGGCGGGGGTTTACGACACCAACTCTCTGCCATCTATAATCCAGTTTTGAGATCCCTTCCCAGACGCCTTAACGCCCACTCACATCCTGGGCCATCTGACCTCAGGAATTCGCATGATAAGGTGGGGCCAGGTTTCACAATGAACACACCCGAAACTCTGGCTGATTGGGACCCACACCCAGTTTCACACCTTGGCTCAGGCGATTAGAGGATCATCAGGGGGTCCTTTTGTCCCTCTGTGGGGGGAATCCCACTAGGTTTATATCTGGGACTCTCCACCATTTGACCTTAGAACTGAAGAAGCTCTATCTCTCTCTTTGAATAGTTAGTCTAATTCATTAGTGCAGCATTACTGGATCACCTCTGTTTGAAGTGATATAATATGATATACAACTATCACTGTGTTTAACTACCATAATAATTCTCAGGGTACTGAGCGCATGCTTAATTCGTTTTTTATGAATGAAAGGTGAATCTGAAATTATTCGAGAGCTAAAATTTTTAAAGCATAAAATACAGTTTCAAAGCAAAGCAAATGAATTCATTTTCAAAATATAAAATTCAATTTCAATTTAGTGATGATCATTTTCAGACCAATAAATTGAATTTCAAATTAGGCTAATTCATATTCAGTTTGTAAAAGCATTTATTCAAGTTACAATTCAGATTCAATTCGATTCAAATTCAGTTTCTGATGGCACAGATTTCTGCCCATACATGACTGGTAACATGTTTGAAGAATTACTATTACAGTTTTAGGGAACTATACTTTGTGTCAGGGGAGAGGAAGAGAGGGAAAAATATAAAAGGAATGAGTGAGAAAAGTTTTTCTTTTTTTAATAACTGAACAATGTACTAAAAGGTAGTCAGAAAAAGTAAAAATACTTCTGTAACTGGGCTATTTTCATGTTCATATGATTAGATTTCCGATATAATTGTTACTTATGTGCATTGGGTCACACTTCTAAATGGCTATAGCCTGGAAAATTCCTTCACTAGGACAAGGACAGCCTTTGAGGCCAAGCTTCAGAGGAGCAGCCGGACCACAGACTTCCGAGTGCCTCAATCCATCTGCACCATGTTCAATGTCATGGTGGACGCCAAGGTCCAGTCAGCCAAGCTGTGTGCCATGGACCTGGGGCAGGAGGTAGGAAATACTAAATATCTCCCGTAAACACACTTGCTTTCAGAATGGATTTCCCTCCAGTTTAAAATGATTCATATTGGACATCATACAACTTGAGGTCAAAAGTTTGAATGTCATGGTAATTTGGAGCTTAAATCTTTTAATAGATAGAGCTAAATGTTCTACAGTGTATTTTAACTTGACTTGAAGGTCCAGGACTATTCACTTCTTATTAGTGATCATGACTTGGTAGTTTTTCTTTGCCACCATAAGGATTTATAGTACTTGGCACAATCGTAAAGTCCAAAGACGTCAGTCTTGTAGATTTACAGGTCTCTTGAAGTTGCTTCTAAAAGACTGAAGACCACCAATTCAAACAATTGTATGTAAGTACTAGTTCTTTGGATGTATCACCACTTTGCCAAGGTTTCAAAGAAAACCCAAACTTTCACTCTGAGATGAGAGAAAATCGTTAGGTTGTTCAGAAACAACCTAACACAGAATTTGAACAGAATTTGAACGACCTTACACTAGTCACCCAACAGTGTGAAGCTGGATGTCTGCATTTTGAAACTACAATATTGAGATGATAGACTCCAAAATCCTGCAAAATCTTAATTCACCTCAGTGTTTTCATACGTGGTTTTGTTTTTTGTTTGTTTGTTTTGTTTGTAGGTCATATAAACAAGACCAGGCTGTACAAAATATACCTTGATAGGTTGGAGCTACATTTACTCATGTGCAGCGGCTGAAAGCCTTCTTTTGACATTCAAAAGATGCTGGATTTACTGAAAGTTTTGGACAGGAGTATTTTTTTAAATTCACTTTCATGAGAAGAATATCACACAGGTTTTAGATATGACATGCTATGAAAAATTTATTTTCACTCCTGAATAGGCAGTCAGTCCAGTCTTAAAAATATCTGCAGCTCATGCTATATATAATAAGTATGCCACGGCAAATTAATAATTGAATACTATTTAGTGTAAAAACTTCCAGTGTTTCTTTTCAGTGGCTGGTGTCAAACAGAGGTTACCAAGTGTAATCTACTGAGGGTGAACAGTCTAACATTTTTTTCTTCCTCTTATTCTTCTGCAGAGGCAATATCACTCCCAAATCAACAATCTAATTGAGGAGACGGTGAAGGAGATGATTACTCTGCTAGTAGCTAAGGTACAAAAGTACACTACATGTTCCTAGCATGGTTTCAGTTCTTGTTGAAAAGACAAACAAATGACAGCAATAAGACCTAAACCAGGCATTCAAAACAACTACAGAGAGACATAATATAACAAAAAGGCTCATTTTAAACTATTAAAATTTCATTTAAATGTATGAATGCATGGTTAGCCATCCCGGTAAAGAAATCATCGCTCATCTGGACATAGGATTTCCAATGGAAGAGATGTTTCATCACTCATCCAAGTTAGCTCTTTAGTCTGAGGCTAAAGAAGTCACCAAAAGACACGAAAAATTCCAAAGCACCATAAAGACTTAATGAGATGAGATGATAACGACAAGAATCCAATTTTATATACGACTCACAATTTGTGATAGCTTATGTTCCCAAATGTAAAGTCATTTCTCTGAGGCTTTTTTTTCCTCTCTTCTTTCCTAGTTTGTCGTCATTCTAGAGAGTGTGTTAACCAAGCTTTCCAGATATGATGAGGGAACACTCTTCTCTTCTTTCCTGTCTTTCACATTTAAAATGTCTAGCTTTTAATAAATATATCTGAATATTATATATATATATATATGTACACTCAACAAAAATATAAACGCAACACCTTTGTTACTGCTCCCATTCCCCATGGGATGGACGTAGAGACCTAAAATTCATTCCAGATACACAATATAACCATCCCTCCCAAACAGTGGTCACAAATCAGTCCAAATGTGTGGTAGTGGGCACATCTGCTATATTGAGATAATCCATCCCACCTCACAGGTGTGCCACATCAGGATGCTGATCTGACATCATGAGTAGTGCACAGGTGTACCTCAGACTGCCCACAACAAAAGGCCACCCTGGAATGTGCAGTTTTTTGCGCTATTGGGGGTCTGGGGACCCAGAACCGGTCAGTATCTGGTGTGACCACCATTTGCCTCATGCAGTGCAACACATCGTCGCATGGAGTCTATCAGATTGTCAATTGTGGCCTGTGGAATGTTGGTCCACTCCACTTCAATGGCTGTGCGAGGTTGTTGGATATTCGTGGGAACTGGTACACGCTGTCGTATACGCCGGTCAAGCACATCCCGAACATGCTCAATGGGTGACATGTCCGGTGAGTATGCTGGCCATGCAAGAACTGGGACATTCTCAGCTGCCATCTGCCCTGAACAATGTGAACCATGATTCATCCGTGAAGCGCACACCTCTCCAACGTGCCAGACGCCATCGAATGTGAGCATTTGCCCACACAAGTCTGTTACGGCGACGAGCTGGAGTCAGGTCAAGACCCCGATGAGGACGACGGGCATGCAGTTGAGCGTCCCTGAGACGGTTTCTGACAGTTTGTGCAGAAATTGTTTGGTTGTGCAAACCAATTGTTCCAGCAGCTGTCTGGGTGGCTGGTCTCAGACGATCTTGGAGGTGAACCTGCTGGATGTGGAGGTCCTGGGCTGGTGTGGTTACACGAGGTCTGCGGTTGTGAGGCCGGTTGGATGTGCTGCCATATTCTCTGAAACGCCTGTGGAGACGGCTTATGGTTGAGAAATGAACATTCAATGCACGGGCGACAGATCTGGTTGACATTCCTGCTGTCAGCATGCCAATTGCACGCTCCCTCATTGCTTGTGGCATCTGTGGCATTTTGCTGTGAGACAAAACTGCACATTCCAGGGTGGCCTTTTGTTGTGGGCAGTCTGAGGTACACCTGTGCACTACTCATGATGTCAGATCAGCATCCTGATGTGGCACACCTGTGAGGTGGGATGGATTATCTCAATATAGCAGATGTGCCCACTACCACACATTTGGACTGATTTGTGACCACTGTTTGGGAGGGATGGTTATATTGTGTATCTGGAATGAATTTTAGGTCTCTACGTCCATCCCATGGGGAATGGGAGCAGTAACAAAGGTGTTGCGTTTATATTTTTGTTGAGTGTATATATATATATTATATATATATTATGTATATATATGATATGTAGTATGTATATATTATTATATGAAAATATATATTATATGTATATTATATTATATGTAATTATGTAAATATAGTATATATATGTATATGTATATATGTATGTATATGTATTATATATATGTATGTATATATATGTATGTATATATATGTGTATGTATATATATGTATATGTATATATATGTATGTATATATATGTATATGTATATATATGTATATGTATATATATGTATATGTATATATATGTATATATGTATATGGCCTTCTAGTAGTTTCCTGTTTGATATATTTCCACTGCACTACATCAATTACATCATATTACATTATAATGGTGTGCTCAACTTAAAACCTCAAAGAGTTTCCTTTTCAGAAGAAAACAAACTATACAGTGTTGTGAAAAAAAAGTTTGTCCCTTCCTGATTTTGTATTCTTTTGCATATTTGTCGCACTTAAATATTTCAGGTCATCAAATAAAAAAATAACTACTAGACAATGATAATACAAGTAAACTCGAAATGCAGTTTCTAAATGAAAGTGTATATGACTAGGGAGAAAAAAACCTAAACCTACCCCCACCAAATATTTTAACGAAATCATTTAACCTTTAAAGAGTTAAAAGAATTCCAGCGGTTCCTGAAAGCAGTGGCTCTGTGCTTTTCAGTGATATTAGAGTCACCTGAGGTATGATGTCACAGCAGCCCTGTGAAAATGAAAGTTGTTTCAGAGAAGAGAGAGTGAACGAATGTGGTGGGGCTGTACAGACAACAGGCATTTTTCGGATATTTGGAGTTTTATTTTTATTTATTTTTATTTTGCTGTTTGCTTTGTTGTTTTCTGTATTTGCTTAGATTCTGATGTGTCGACCTGCCTGGGAATACCATAATCACCCTAATATCACTGAAAAAGCACAGAGTTGATGCTTTCAGGCACCGTTGGAATTTTTAGATTGCGGCAATGCTCAAGAGCTAGATAATTGGACCTAAAACTTTGGATTAAATAGAAAAGGTCTGACAAAGTGGAGTACACCAAGAGATCCTCAAGAGCCAGACATCATGCCACAATCCAAGGAAATTCAGGAACAAATGAAAAACAAAGTAATTGAGATCTCTCAGCATTAAAAAGTTTTAAAGCCATTTCTAGAGCTGCGGGACATCAGCGAACCACAGAGAGACCCTGTATTTATAAATGAAGAAAACATGGAACAGTGGTGAACTTTCCCAGGAGCGGCCGGTCGACCAAAATTAACCGGAAGGAAAGTGATGACTCATTCAAGAGGTCACAAACAACCCCATAACAACATCCAAAGAACTGCAGGCTTCACTTTCCTCAGTTAAGGTCAGTGTTCATGACTCCACCATAATAAAGAAACTGGGCAAAAATGGTTCCAAAGTGAAAGCCAAAAGCTCGTATCATTTTTCCAGAAAACATGTTGATGCGTCCCCATTACACCTGGTGTAAAAGTAAGACAGCATTTGAGATAAGGAACAGCATACCAACAGTAAAATATGGTTGTCTTACTATGATGGACTGGTTCTGTGTTGCTGCCTCAGGACTTGGAAGACTTACTATGGTAAATGGAACTGTGAATTCTGCTGCCTACCAAAACATCCTGAAGGAGAATGTGACATCAACCTAAAGTGCACTTGCGTTCTGCAGCAGGACAATGATCCAAAACACACCAGCAAGTCCACCTCTGAAACGCTTAAGAAAAACAAAATGAAGACTTTGGAGTGGCCTAGTCAAAGTCCTGAACTCAGTCCTGAATCTGATTGAACTGGTGTTGAACTGTGATGTTTTTTTGTTTTTTTTGCCTGTCCCGTTTGGATCTTTAGCCATCAGAATTGTTGTCTGAAGGCCAAGAAAGATGCCAAGCAGAATTACTTTACCAATTGGATCATCATGGCTTTGCCATATTGGTCCATTTGATTGACCTTTATTATGATTATGTATTTATTTTATTTGGTTTTCGGTTGTTACAGACGGGACAGACATGACAGGGGGATAGGACAGGGAGAAAGAATGAAAGAAAGAGAGGGAGAGAAAGAAAAATAGAGGGGAGAAGAGACGGTGAGAAAGGGAGAAAGAAAAAAAAAGGAAAAACAAACACAACACCTCGATCACCTGTATGGAGATAAGAAAAAACAGAAGAGAAAACAAACAAGAAAGAGCAACATAATAAAAACAACACCATCACAATAAACTAGCTAGCAGTAGATATCAGTAGATACTAAATAATAAACGATATTGTGCAGCACGCAAGATCGACAGCGCACAATGTGCTTTGAGGCAGCAGCCAAGAAAGCTGTAGTTTGTGTCTGTGAATACCCATGTGTACACCTGTGTGCATACCTGTGTGGATCAGCACGCTTGTATTCAAAAGGTTTCTCCATGTAACGCTCTGCTAGGGAGTGTGGGGAGCCATAGCCCCGTCCCCCAGGGCATGAAGAAGGTATGGAGGTGATCCAGGCCCAGACATCCAAAGGCCCCAGAATAGGACCCAAGGAGGACCACCAGGGGGGCAACCATGCCACCCTCCTGCGAAGAGCTGAGTAGAGCCCCAAA
>NW_024582665.1:300681-334521 GCF_018398535.1 Haplochromis burtoni
TAAGAGGTCACCCAGCAGCCACGGAGCAGAGGCCAGAGGGGGTTGCAGTGACGTGCCCGCGGGCTCTGCCGGCAGCCAGCTGCGCCAGAGAGGACCGGGCCTCAGGCCCAGAGGCCAGAGGTCTAAGGGCATCCCACCCCCCGGAAGGGGTCCAGCCGGGCCACAGGTGCCAGGCCCCGCCAATTGGCCACCAGGAGTGAGTCGGTACATACATGAGCGCCCAGCCCCAGACGACAAGGACCACCAACACACCAACGTCTGAGGGCATCAGCCACCGGCAGGGAGTGTGGTGAGGGGAGATAGGCCTCATACTTTGGAGAGCCTGAGATGTACCCAGAGAGGTGGAGTCTAAGACCCAACCTGACATATAGACACAGACGAACAGGCGCACGCAGACACAAACGTGCATTCCCACCTCCAGACAGATATAAATAGACACTGCACACACATTCACACTCCCCAAACATACTCTATATCCCAGGTCCGGGTACCCCTGCCCCCAGAGGGGCAAACCGTACCCAGACCCAGGAGATGTAACCCATCTGTCTGGGGTGGAGCAAAGCAGACCGCCTCCGTATGTGCAGTAGCGGGGAGGCCCCACATCCCAGACCCCAATCCGATGGCCAGCACCTCCTCCCGGCCCCCCAGCCCCGACGGTTAACAGAACGAGGGCATGGTGCTTCCTGCCAGAGAGCAGCACGTCTCCTCCCGAAAACCCTCAGTGTCTATATGCATTTAAAATTGAGGGTAGGGCAGTAGACACCCCCACACTCTGGAACCCACCAGGGCAAGGGGGCCCAGGCCCATCCGGACCGGGGCCCGCAGCAGCAGCACCGCCCAGCCCCACAGAGTCTGGGGCAGCCAGGAACAACATTGTCATCCCCTATGTAGCCGGTGTATCAGAAAAACTCAGGAGAGTTTTCTCCAAGCATGACATCCCGGTGCATTTCAGACCCAGCAACACGCTCAGACAAAAACTGGTTCACCCGAAAGACAAAACTCCAAAACACAGACTTAACAATGTGGTGTATGCTGTACAGTGCAGCGAGGAATGCCCAGACCTCTACATTGGAGAGACCAAACAGCCACTTCACAAGCGCATGGCACAACACAGAAGAGCCACCTCCACAGGACAAGACTCAGCAGTCCATCTGCATCTTAAGGATAAAGGACACTCTTTCGAGGATGCCAATGTTCACATTTTGGACAGAGAGGACAGATGGTTTGAAAGAGGAGTGAAAGAAGCATCTATGTCCACTGTGAGCGACCATCTTTGAACAGAGGCGGGGTTTACGACACCAACTCTCTGCCATCTATAATCCAGTTTTGAGATCCCTTCCCAGACGCCTTAACGCCCACTCACATCCTGGGCCATCTGATCTCAGGAATTCGCATGATAAGGTGGGGCCAGGTTTCACAATGAACACCCGAAACTCTGGCTGATTGGGACCCACACCCAGTTTCACACCTTGGCTCAGGCGATTAGAGGATCATCAGGGGGTCCTTTTGTCCCTCTGTGGGGGGAAACTCCCACTAGGTTTATATCTGGGACTCTCCACCATTTGACCTTAGAACTGAAGAAGCTTCTCGGATGAGAGGTGAAACGTCTTCAAGCAACTTAAAGAAGTCCAGACGCTTTTCTTTGCAAGCTCCTTTGACCTACATTGTAGCCACAGCTGCCCTGGGGCGCACTGACAGAGGCGAGGCTGCCGGACACTGGCGCCACCGGGCCCTCTGACCACCACCAGTAGGCAAACATGGGGTTAGTATCTTGCCCAAGGATATTTGGCATGCAGCCAGGAGGCAGCCTGGGATCAAACCACCGACCTTCTGATTAGTGGCTGACCTGCTCTGCCACCTGAGCTACAGGTGTTTTGTTTTTCTATGAAAACATATATTCTCTGGTTCTATTTTGACTTCATTAGACATACTCATTGATTTACTTCTGTGAGTAGAAGAGCATGCATCAGCATTCAGCTCTGTGCCTCTGTCACCAAACAGCAATGGCAAAATTGCTCAGAGCTTCTAAAGAAAACATCAGAAACCAGTGGGTGGTAGTTTTAACCTCCTAAAAACCATCTTTTACTGTAGTGTTGTATATGTTTCCTTTTTCTATTGCAACGACAATTGACACGCGAGGTTCTACTGGCCTTTGCATTAGTAGCTGGTAGCTACCTAAACTAGCTATGATCTGAGATATTAAGTTATTATAAAAGCTGATGTAACCCAGTGAGTTTACACGACTCAGTAATGCACTACAACATGTTATTGTTAATTGGGATTTATCATTACTCTGTTAATCACTGAGTTGATCAAAAATAAATCAATAATAAAAGATAAATACTATAAATATAAGAATAAAACCAAAGAGTATATTTAACACCCCTACTGGTTAGGAAGGAACAAGCCCCGCCTTCCCCTGCTCTGTACCGTCACGTGCTCAGACACAGAGAGAGACGGAGGTGCACGAGACCATCGCTGATTTTCACCGCCAAGCTTTTCGCTGGAAAATAACTATTAACTTGATAAATTGAGCAAATATCCATACCGGAGATCTGCATGGACCTTGGAGAAACGGACCTGATTTATTGTGAACATTTCGGACCTTGAAACCATCGCGATCTGCACGGGAGCGGATGAAGTGGACAAGATCCTGTCTGAGAGTTGAACATTAGAAGTGTGCTGGCTAGTGTATAAGTGTATATGAGAGCATGAGGGTGGGAATGGATGTTTGTATATGTGTGTGCCTGTATTTCTGTGTCTATATGTCAGGTTGGGTGTCAGGCGCCACCTCTCTGGGGACATCTTAGGCCCTCCAAGGTATGGAGGCCTATCTCCCCCTACCACCACTTCCCCTGCCAGTGGCGGACTCCCTCAGACATCGGTGCGTTGGTGGTTCTTTGTGTCCGGGGATGGGCGTCCAGGTACACACCGGCTCACTCCTTGGCGGCCGCTTATCGGGGCCTGGAGCCTGGGGCTCGCTCGGGCCACTTCGGAGGTGGGGTGCCCCCGGCCTCTCGGCCTGGGGCTCGGTCACTCAGGCACGGCTGGCTGCCGGCGGAGCTCACGGGCGCGTCACTGCAACTCCCCCTGGCTTCTGCTCCGCGGCTGCTGAGTGAGCCCTCATCTGGGACTCTCCTCAGCTCTTTCTGGGACAGTGGCGCGGCTGCCCCTCTGTTGGTCTTCCTTGGTCTCTTGTGTTCTGGGGGCCTCTGGATGTCTGGAGTTTTGATCTCCTCCATACCTGCTTCATGCCCTGGAGGACGGGGCTGTGGCCCCCCCACACCCTCTAGCAGATCATTACATGAAGGAACCTTTTAAAAAACAAAAAACAAGCGCGTCCATGCTCACAGGTGTACACACGGGTGATCACACCCACAAACTACACCCTTTTTGGCTCCTACCTCAAAGCACACTGTGTTCTGTTGATCTTATGTGCTGCACAATAATGTTTAATATTTAGTATTTACTGTCATATTCCCATATATCATTGTGATGTTGTTTATTCTATTACTCTTGTTCTCTTCTGCTTGTTTTCTTTTTTCTTTCTCAGCAGGTGACCCAGGTGATTGATATATGCATTTTTTTTCTTTTTTTCTTCTTTTTTTTCTTTTTCTGCTCATTCTGTTGGTTTTTGTTTTTGCCCTTCTCCCCCGTCCCTCTTCTCAGCTGTTTCTCTTTCCCTCTTTCTTTCTCCCCTTCTTTCCCCCAGTCAAGTCTGTCCCGTATTCAGTAAGTGAAAATAAAATAAACAATAAAAGGTGAATCAAATGGACCATTATGGCAAGGCTGGGATGGTCAATTTGGTAAAGTAAATCCGTTGGGCATCTTTCTTTGCCTTTAGACAACAATTCTGATGGCAAAAGAGCCAAACGGGACAGGCAAAAAAAAAAAAAAAAAAAAAAAAAGAATGGTGTGTCCAAAAAGTCCAAACTGGAAGCTGGTTCAACAGAAGAGGGCCTGAAAGCTGCCTCTGTCAATAGTCAGTGTTCAGTCAAGTCAAATCCAATAGGTTGTGATTGGTGCGATTTCGTCCTACCGCACTGTTGCAATTGTTCGTGAGAGAAGAGCAACCTGCCCTTCTGGGCCAACTCAGAATGGCTGTGGTTCGGTTCAAAGGGAAAGGCATATCTGAGCTCAGATAGGATTCTGATTGTTATTATTATTGCTGTCACTGTATTTTATTTTATGATTTCATTCCTGTTCATGAAATGCTGTTAAATTGTTGCTAAATAGTTTAATACAATTAATAGCAACTTTAGGCAAGGCAAGGCAAGGCAAGTTTATTTGTATAGCACAATTCAACAACAAGGTGATTCAAAGTGCTTTACAGAGACATTAGAAACAAGAACAAATAAAAAGCATGATTTAAAATTGATTAAAACAAGCAAACTAACTAACTAACTAATTAACAAACAAACAAACAAACAAACAAACAACAGTATATAAAATCAAAACAGATAAAATCAGAACAGTAGATAAAATCAGTAGTTAAATGTAAGTTTTGAAATTTAAGCTTAAAAGTGTGGATTTGGTGCTTTATTCAAATGCAGCTGAGAACAGGTGAGTCTTCAACCTGGATTTAAATAAACTGAGTGTTTCAGCTGATCTGAGGCTTTCTGGGAGTTTGTTCCAGATATAAGGAGCATAAAAGCTGAATGCAGCTTCTCCGTGTCTGGTTCTGACTCTGGGAACTGATAAAAGACCGGATCCAGATGACCTGAGGGATCTGGAAGGTTCATACTGGGTCAGGAGGTCACTGATGTATTTTGGTCCTAAACCATTCAGAGCTTTATAGGCCAGCATCAGAACTTTAAAGTCTATCCTCTGACGTACAGGCAGCCAGTGTAAAGACCTCAGAGCTGGACTGATGTGGTCCACTTTTTTGGTCTTAGTGAGGACTCGAGCAGCAGAGTTCTGAATGAGCTGTAGTTGTCTGACTGATTTTTTAGGTAGACCTGTAAAGATGCTGTTACAGTAATCAAGCCTACTAAAGATGAATGCATGGACTAGTTTTTCCAGGTCCTGTTGAGACATCAGATCTTTTATCCTTGAAATATTCTTGAGGTGATAGTAAGCTGACTTTGTTATTGTCTTAATGTGTTTTTCTAAGTTTAGGTCTGCATCCATCACTACACCCAAATTTCTCGCCTGGTTTGTGGTTTTTAGATGTATAGATTGAAGTTCTCTGGTGACCTGTAATCGTTTTTCTTTGGCGCCAAAGACTATTACCTCAGTTTTGTTTTTGTTTAGCTGGAGAAAATTGTGGCACAACCAGTCATTGATTTCCTCAATGCATTTACCAAGAGCCTGTACAGGGCCTCGGTCTCCTGGTGACATTGTGATATATATTTGTGTGTCATCTGCATAGCTGTGGTAGTTTATTTTGTTGTTCTTTATAATCTGTGCCAGTGGGAGCATGTAAATGTTAAACAGAAGGGGTCCCAAGATGGAACCTTGGGGAACTCCACATGTGATACTTGTCTGAGATTCGGACCAAGTACCTCATGAAGACCAAGGTACAAAGTCGAGCTTGAGAAGTCAAAGAATGGATCAGAAGCGATGCCTGCCATAGGACACTTGTAGCCGGTTTTGGGAGAGAAAATACTATCCTATGACTGATATCTATTAGGCAAGACAATGATAAATTACGATGAGAGATGAGAGTGCATTTGGATTCCACGCAGGAAGAAGCTGTAACCTGATTGCAGTTGAATTTAATAGAAAAATAAAATTTTCTCAAAAAATAAACAATAACATCGATTGTAGTGAAGGATGGCATCTCACAGGCATGTCGTAAATAACACTAGTTCTATCTACACTTAATAATGAAATAAAGACAAAACTTAAATCTCAATTCCTGCGATTAGAATACGTAGTAAGGGCTACAAGATGCCAAGAACTGAAAATAGTAAGAAATCTACGCAGCATGAATCGCACGAAGAAGACGGAGAAGGCCAGCAAAATTGCACGAAAGGCCTCAGTTAGAAGCTCGCGTCAAATTGTCGGTGGCAAGAGGAAAAAGAAACAGAACAACACGACAGAAAAGAGGGGGTTGAGGAGGGTAAAACTACCCACCCACGGCGGGCTTGAGAAGCGCGGTGAGCAAGGGGCCAGTCTGTTGGGACAGAGGCACAGGAGGTAGCTCGAGATCCCAATGTGGGGCGGACAAGCGGCGTGACCGTATACGTCTATCAGACAGAAGACAATTACAGAACACCCGCTAGCAAATGGGCATAGCATGATCCAATTATAATCCACACAAATAAGAACTTCAGAGAGGGGAATTTCAGAAGGAGATAATGAAGATGCAATCAAAGTTGAAGTGGAAACATACAAGAGAGAAACAAAACAAACTACATGACAAACCCAAAGGAAATCAGAGAGGAAATAAACAAAACCAACAAGAGAGTGGAAGAGGTAGAAGAAAGAATAGTGGATGTAGAAACTCAAATACAAGCTAACGAGGAAGCAGTAACAGAGATGCTCAAACTGCATATTGAGATGGATGCCAAACTGACAGACCTGGAGGGAAGGTCTAGAAGAGAAAAACATTTGAATATATGGTGTCAAGGTCGGAAGACAACTCTACATCAATGGTCGCATTTGTGGAGAGTTTATTACGACAGAATCTGGAGTTGCTGGACTCCACGGAGCTACGAGTGGAAAAAGCACATCGCGCGTTGATGTCAAAACCACCGCCAGGAGCGACGCCACGGTCAATTGTCGCCAAACTGTCTAGTTACAGAATGAAAGAAGAAATATTGAAATTGACCTGGCAGAAGCGTGGATTTGACTACCAAGGCAAGACCACGCTAGCATAGCAAGCTTGGACCTTATTCTCCAAGAATTAAGGGAATTCAGAAGAGATAATGGAGCACAATTGAAGGAAATCAGAGAGGAAATAAACAAAACCAACAAGAGAGTGGAAGAGGTAGAAGAAAGAATAGTGGATGTAGAAACTCAAATACAAGCTAACGAGGAAGCAGTAACAGAGATGCTCAAACTGCATATTGAGATGGATGCCAAACTGACAGACCTGGAGGGAAGGTCTAGAAGAGAAAAACATTTGAATATATGGTGTCAAGGTCGGAAGACAACTCTACATCAATGGTCGCATTTGTGGAGAGTTTATTACGACAGAATCTGGAGTTGCTGGACTCCACGGAGCTACGAGTGGAAAAAGCACATCGCGCGTTGATGTCAAAACCACCGCCAGGAGCGACGCCACGGTCAATTGTCGCCAAACTGTCTAGTTACAGAATGAAAGAAGAAATATTGAAATTGACCTGGCAGAAGCGTGGATTTGACTACCAAGGCAAGACGGTTAACTTGGATCATGATTATGCACCAGAGATTTTAAAGCAGCGAAAGGAATACGCAGAGGTGAAAGCTGTGTTAAAAGACAAGAAAATCCAATTCCAAACTCTTTTTCCAGCAAAGATGCGAGTCTTTTATCCCGAGGGAACAGTGCTATACGGCTCGGTGGAGGAGACGATAGGTGATATGGTAAAGAGGGGATTCCCAGTGACGATCATCAAACGCCCGGAGACGCTTCTGGAACAGATCCAATGTTTATCGTGGCATATAGAAAGGAAAACACGGAGCCAAGTAAAAAAAGACCAGACCCGAGATTATAAGGAAAGACTACGAATATTTAGACGTCAAGAGCAAGAATGAGTGGAACACCGAAAAATTGAGGCGTAAAGGGAACAGGTGGTGAGTTTAATGTCATTAAAGTGTCTTCCGAGGAAACTAGCCATATACACTGGTAAAGACTTCTTATCTCGAAAAAATATATTGAAGTGGCAATGCAGAAATTAAAAATAGGCGGACGTGCTACCTATGCTATTAGTAGAATGGACATTGGCCGGCTGGCTAAGGCCCTGTCTCACATAGAGGTGAGAGAGGCCCCCCCTCGAAGCCCCCTTTTTTATCGGGGCTTACTTAGGGTCATATCGGGGACCCCACAGTTGGAAGTCTTTTTTTCTTTTTTTACTTTTCTTTGACCAAATAAAGCTTATTTCTGTAGCTATTGTTATTGTATATGTTTAGGGAGTGGTCTGATAGTATATGTCGTTGTTACATTAATAATATTCAAATAGTAAGGGTATGCTCAAAGACAAGGTAAAAATCATATATAATGTAAATGGCCTGTCAAATCCAATTAAACGTAATAAAATTTTAACTAAAATGAAGAAAGAACAAGTACAAATAGTGTATCTACAGGAAACCCATCTAGACTGTAAGGAGCATGAAAAACTGAAAAGAATGGGTTATACAACAGTTTTCTCCTCTTCCTATAAAACTGGACGAAGGAGAGGAGTGGCTATCCTGTTATCAAGCAAATTACTCTTTGAAAAAATATCCGAGATAAGTGATAAAGAGGGACGTTATATTTTGGTAAGGGGAAACATTGAGGGGAACCCAGTCACGTTGTTAAATATATATGCACCCCCTGGAAGCGATATTTATTTCTTTAAGAAAATTATAGATATGATGGTAACAGAGACAGTAGGTTTTCTAATTTGCGGAGGAGATTTAAATATACATCTACAACCAAAGCTAGATATTTCCAATAGAAAAGCACAGAATACTAAAACATTAATTAAGAATATAAATACATTGATGAAGGAGGTGGGACTAATTGATATATGGAGAGACTTGCATCCCTACCAAAGGGATTATACTTATTTTTCCTCACCGCACTTGTTATACACAAGAATAGATTATTTCATAACTTTTGGGAAAAATAAAGATAAAATAAACACTTGTGAAATTGGAGCAATAGAGTTAAGCGATCATGCACCAGTATACCTGTCTGTTGATTTAAACGTGCAACCAAAACTCAATAATTGGAAATTAAATTCAAGCTTACTGAATGATCCTCACTTTAAAGGACAAATTAAGAAAGAGATTCACTTCTATATGGAAACTAATGACAATGGTGAGGTGTCTCCTCCTATACTGTGGGATGCCTTTAAAGCTGTCCTGAGAGGGAAAATTATAGCAATATCCTCTTATAAGAAAAAGATGAGAAATAAGAAATTAGAAGAGCTACAAAATAAGAATTAGAGAAAAGGCATGAAAGAAAAACATCTCAGGATATATTGGAGGAAATTAGGAAAACAAGAAATGAAATAAATGATTTGACCACATATGAAATTTAAAAAAAATTAATGTTTCTTAAACAAAGGTATTATGAGGGAGGATCAAAAGCAATGAATGTATTAGCCTGGAAACTAAAAAAGAAAATAGCAGATAATACAGTTCACAAAATTAAACATCCAGTGACAAAACTAATAAAAAATAAACCAATAGAAGTTCAGAGTGCATTTGAAACATTTTATAAGACTCTTTATGCTAATAACACAGAGAGTAGTATAGTTGAAATTAACAGTTTTTTAGATTCTCTTGATTTACCAGTACTGAATGAAGAACAGAATAAAACTTTGATTGAAGATATAACAGAAAAGGAACTAAGAATAGCAATAAGTAAAGTTAAAATAAATAAATCTCCAGGATCAGATGGATATACGGCAGAATGGTACAAGGAGCTAAAAGAAGAATTAATACCAGTGATGCTTCTAACAATGAATTGGATCCTAAAGAAGGCTCAAGTACCTTCTAGCTGGAAAGAAGCAATTATCTCTGCCATCCCAAAAGAAAACAAGGATAAATTAGAATGTGCGTCATATAGACCAATATCTGTTCTTAATACAGATTACAAGCTGTTTACATCTATCATGGCTCGACGATTAGAAAAGTTCTTACCTAATCTAATTCATAATGATCAAACAGGTTTTATTCGACAGCGCCAAATACAAGATAATGTACGACGGACATTACAAATTATTAATCATATTCAAAAGAATAAAATAGAAGCAATGGTAATCAGTATCGATGCAGAAAAAGCATTCGATTCAGTCAATTGGAACTTTCTTTACCGAGTCTTGCATACATTTGGCTTTCACGAAAATATAATTAAGACAATACAGGCACTTTATGATAACCCTACGGCAAGGATTAAAATTAATGGCTACCTATCAAATAGTATTAAGCTGCAAAGAGGAACAAGGCAGGGCTGTGCGTGCTCACCATTATTATTTGCGTTATATCTGGAACCATTGGCTCAATATATAAGACAAAATAAAGAAGTAGAAGGTATTAATATCCATGAAAAGGAGCATAAATTAGCCTGCTATGCAGATGATATTTTAATATTTTTGGGTCAACCATCAAACTCTTTACCTAAATTAATGCAATCATTTGAATACTTTGGTCGACTATCTGGATATAGGGTTAATATGAGTAAAACACAATTGCTTAAGTACAATTATATTCCATCAGAAGAAATTAAAAATAAGTATCAATTAGCATGACAAACAGAGTACTTTAAATATCTAGGAGTCATAATACCTAAGGATCTTACAGAATTATTAGAACGAAATTATTTACCAATACAAAAGAAAATTAAGGAAGATATAGCGAGATGGAATCTAATTCCATATTTAAGTTTATATTCGAGAATAGACTCAATTAAAATTAATATTCTTCCTAAATTATTATATTTATTTCAAACACTACCAATAGAAATTAACCTGAAACAGTTTAATGAATGGGATAAAATTTTGTCAAGATACATATAGCAAGGAAGAAGGCCCCGAATTAGATTTAAAACCTTACGACTTAACAAAGGAAAAGGGGGGTGGGGCTTACCTTCTCTTAGGGAATATTATTGGGCAGCACAATTAAGGCCTATGATATGCTGGTGTAATCCTTCATACGATGCTGAATGGAAAGCCATTGAGAAGGGTCTGACTTCCATCCCCATACAAGCTATTATAGCAGACAGCAGCCTGCAAGATTTAATAAAAACTATTGAAAATCCATGGATCAAGTTGACTTTTAAAATTTGGGAAACAGTAATAAAAGAATATAAACTAGAAGAGGATATAGCAGTTCTTAAGTGGTGTGCATATGACACACATTTTGCTCCAAATAAATTGGACACCAGATTCAAAGATTGGACATATAAAGGATTAACAGCTTTATGTATGGTAATGGAGGAAGCGAGACTAATTAGTTTTGATAAAATGAAAGAAAATTATTCATTAGAAACACAGGATTTTTATAGATATCTACAGATGAGGCATTTTGTCAATAAAACCATAAAAGCTAAGGCTGAACTGAGTAAACAGCTGCTAGACGTATTTAAAAGGGCAGTTCAAATAAAATTAGAGGTATTATAGGTGACCTCTATAAAGGATTAACAAATATGAAATTACACTCAACCTTGTATATCAAAACAAAATGGGAAATGGAGGGAGGGATAGAGATAAAGGAGGAAGAATGGACAGCAATATGGGCATATCAATGGAAATGTAGCAGCTCACAGAGCTGGAGGGAATTTGGGTGGAAATGCCTGATAAGATATTTTATTACACCTCACCAAAAATCTCACTATGAAGGTAACCCTCCCGCTTGCTGGAGAAATTGTGGAAATACAAATGCAAATCACTATCATATTTTCTGGGACTGTCATGTTATTAAAACGTATTGGAAGGGAATACACGTGGCAATACAAGAGACATCTGGAAGATATTCACCTTTGGAAAGTAAAACTCTATTATTTGGACTTATGCCAACAGGATGGACAAAGAACGATAAATACTTGTTTAATATTTTACTGGCAGCAGGAAAAAAAGCCATCACAAAAAAATGGCTTTCTTCAGAGAGCCCAACTATGAACACGTGGATGAACATCACATTGGACATTTACAGAATGGAGAAAATGACAGCAGATGTGAACTACAAGAGGGACCTGTTTGTATCACGATGGAAGAAATGGATGGACTACATTAGAAAACGCAGGCCAGTTTTTGCTTATAATTTTTACTTTGTTAACTACTAGAAGACTGGA
Source organism: Haplochromis burtoni (assembly GCF_018398535.1). NCBI lineage: Eukaryota > Metazoa > Chordata > Actinopteri > Cichliformes > Cichlidae > Haplochromis > Haplochromis burtoni. The sequence continues at coordinate 312,605 of NW_024582665.1, forward strand.
GGAAATATTAGTTATATTAAGGGAAACAAAAACACACTCCCTTTATTTATTTATTTATTTATTTATTTTTCTTTCCTTTTTCTTTTTCCTTATGTATTTTTTATTTATGTTGTTTGTTGTTTCTGATAGGTTTGTAGCTTGAATCTATCCGCTGGAACGTTGAAGACAATATAATTACACTGCAAAGCAAGACACAAGTAGGCAAGCTTCTTCATGTTTCTCGTGCACGGGAGAGAACCGGACAGGCACCGTTCCTTAGCTTGACCCCAGTTGCTCTCGTCCGTTCTCCCGTACCACTGTTCTTTTATTGAGGTTACATGAATATGCATAAGTTCATTAACATATGACGTCTACATACACACAAAGAGTACCTTGCCTGTGTGTGTGTGTGTGTGTGTGTGTGTGTGTGTGTGTGTGTGTGTGTGTGTGTGTGTGTGGACTGCTGATCAAAGGGTCAAACATCCTTGGTCAGGAAGAGAGTAGCCTCCCCCTCACCCTAGATGGTTCATCCTAGATAACACGGTGAGGAAGTCCTGCAGTTCATCTAAACAAAGAGCACTTAGACTAGAACAGACGCAACTACTTTAATCCTACCATAAAACAATTAGACACGGTATGACCTCTCATGCTCCCAAAGTGCTGTCTAATACACACAAAGTTTGCAGACTATCAAGGATCAAAACCTCTACCAATCTACAACTAATTACAAAACTCTAAGCATATATAAGTAAATATTTCTAAGCATAAATGACAATCAACAATACAAACTCTAACAGTTTCCTGTTTTGTTTCTTTTTCTTTTCTTCTTCTTCTTTCATTTTTATTGTATGGATATTTCAGTTGTTTGAATATAGGAAAAAAATATATATATATGTACTGAAAGATAGCTGAAGTTGATGGCATTGTATAGTGATTCTAAAATGTCAATAAAAAAAAAAGATGCATCAGAATAAGAATACTTCACTAATAATTTACTTGGTCTGTAAATGGCAGTGTGTAAATCATAGTGTGACGCTTTTCTACTGTAACTGAACTTTTGAATGTAATGAACAATTTTAACAGACATCTTCATTTCCTCAGTGAAAGCGCACCTATGTAGGAAATTTGTTATTAATTCTAAAGCTACCTTTTGTTCTGGTAAATTAAGGGGTTTAAATTTGATTTAATGAAAAAGCATCCATTTATCTCACTATACTGATACTCTATGTATGTATGTATCTCCTCATACACAAGTGGACCATTTTCATAAACACTGCATTGGCACTGAGTGTGCGTATACAAATATTTTATAAAACTCCCCACATTGTATGCATTTGTAAATTACAATGGTGTGCAACTATATAAAGTCTCATAGCATCATATTATAATCATCTGTTTTGATATGTGTATTTCTATGCTCACTAGTTCATTGAAATTGTTATAGTTTTTATGTTAATCATTTATGCTAACTGTAATATCATTAGATTTTTTGGTGAGCTTCTCTGGCACTAGCGCCCCTAAATTTCCACAACACTACAAAAGCTAAACTGTTAAATTATGAATACAATAACAATGAGTGCATTTGTGCAGCTAATATCACCACAAATCAGTGTTTCTAGTTCAGAAGGTGAGAAGATATAAGATGCTTAGTCTCACCTGGACAACTTTTGTTCAGCTGCTGTACTCAGTGTTTTTCTATCTTTGTCAAGGTAAAAGCTGCTTCGAAGTATGTGGACGTGCCTGTAAGTATTCATTTTACATCTCCGCTGTTGTAATGTATGTGTGTACAGTATGGGTCATTGTGCCTTTATCGGGTTTTGATTTGCTCATCAGATATATTTTGGAGCACTAAGAAGTACTAAATCTAAATTCTGAAAGTTTTGGTGACTGTTTGGCCTCAAAATGTCATCATTAATCCCAGTCCCTGTTGTGTTTGCATGACTCACATGCATGTGAGTGCTGTTAAGACTCCTTTGTATTGTATCACTCAACATATAATTCCATCCCTGATTCCTGATTCCATTTCATGAAAAGAATTTGAAAATCCACTTCATATGGGAGTTACATGATGACATGTGTAAACATTTTGATATTTAAAAAACGACATAGAAAACCTAATAGTTCATATTCGAAAAATAATATGACGTGACATACAGAGATAATTTGTTTACTGGTCACATCTCCCCCGAAGCCTCAGCTTACACACGATGAGTCATCACCCTCTCACAAAGTTCTCACAAAGAAAATTTCTGCCTTTGACTTTAAAATGACATCCATCCATCCATCCATTCGCTACCGCTTATCCTTTTCAGGGTCGCGGGGGGCGCTGGAGCCTATCCCAGCTGTCATAGGGCGAGAGGCGGGGTACACCCTGGACAGGTCGCCAGTCTGTCGCAGGGCTTTTAAAATGACATTTGCTGTTTCATATGATGTATACAGTGAGTGTCGGGATTTCCATTTGCTGAAATTCCATCCATCTGTCTATTCATCCATCCAACCATTCCAGTTAGGGTTGCCAACTCCCTGAAAAAAAAAAATAAGGGACGCCTAATTGGCCAGGGCTGGGCGACCCTTATTGTCTTCACCCTTCCCAGTGTGGGGAATTTCTTAGCTCTTGTATTTGTGTGTGTAATTATTTTTTTAACCATTTGACAAAGTGCATACCCTTTTCAGCTCAATACTTTTGTTTCTAAATACGGAACGATTCTGTTTTTCAAGGGACGGTTGGCAACCCTAATTCCAGTGGACCCACTGCTGATTGGAGGTGTGGAAGGGATCCAGTGTAGAGCGTGTGTGTGTGTGTGTGGTTCTGCAGCATACTTAAATGGTGTATTCTGTCATTCAATGGTGATTAAATCAAATCTGACTTAAATCGCTGTTAAATTAATTTTTTATAATGCTATATATAGGGATGGGTACCGGTATCCGGTGCCATGATTTTCTGACATAAACGGTAGTAACCAGACCAAAAAGCAGTGCACATTTCGGTGCTTTATTTTGGTGCTTTTTTTTGGTGCTTTTTTTTTTCTTAAGATGTGATACGCTTTGGATTCTTGCCAATCATTTTACCTTTGCAAGCATAGTAGGTGGGCCCAGGTACGTACGTTCTTTTAGAGCAGAGCTACAGATTAAAAATGCCCAAGGTGAAGCGGTCAAAGTCTGGCTGTACTTCAGAGCAAAAGATGCAAACTCAGCAGCAACAAGTGCTTTAAGCTGATACTGTGATACTGTCAAAGGAGGTAACACCTCAAATCTGATGAAACACCTGGCGACGCATAGCGTTTTTTTTAAAAGCCGAGAAATGCGCCGTATTTGATAGCTTGCTGCGAGACCTCACACCGAGCACATCTACTGCGGGTGTGGTGCCTGTTATCGGACCCGGAGTTAGCAACATCCCCCAAGAACCCGAAGAGGAGAGTCCTGGCCCCTAGCCCTGCCAGTGTAGCAGAAATGATGAGGATGATGATGCAGCAGCAGCCGTTCTTCTCTGCGTGAGTAGCTTCATGTTGTTCGTGTGTAATTTACGTTGAGTAGGCTAACCACGTTATTACATTAATGCATGTAAGGTGAACTAGCAAACACCGTCATAGCTACATGCGGCTGTCTTCTTGTTTGATGGCAGATACTCCCTTCACCCTGGCCAAAAAGGCTAAAATGACCAAAGAAAAAGTGGGAAACAGCTGAACATGAGAGGTTTTTGGACAAAGTTTGTGTTCTCCATTCTTTAAGCACCGGTTCGAGCACCGTTTAAGCACCGGCACCGTTTCAAAAGTACCGATTTGGCACCGGTATCGGATAAAACCTAAACGATACCCATCCCTAAATATATATATATATATATATATATATATATATATATATATCTATATATATATAACTATATTTGATATTGTCTTAACCATAGCAATATCATAACATATTGTGCTAGATCTTACTTATGAAAATAATGTCTGCTATTTTTGATAAATTTAAATGGAGCATTTTGCTTCCCTGGTGATGTGAGAATGTTTGTTTGTGTGTTCTTGTTCATCTACAAATATTTGACCATACTTTCACATCTATCATCATGATCCAGATGGTCCTGGGTGTTGTATTTCCACATTGAATGTCCCCACGTTTCCTTCCCCAAATGTCCATTCATATGTATGTGGCCAGACACTGACAGCCATCCGTGCCTCATGCATCCATCTCTGTGCCGCATACATTGTGAGTCCTTGTTGTACAACACATGCCCATTCTGCTGTCAGGTTGGCGGCGGTGGTGTTTGCATGTGTCTGTGTGCGCGTCAGTTCTAGATAAGCTGCCAACACTTTGGCCCTTGAAAAATGCCAAATATCAAATTAATGCCTTGTCAGTAAATCTGAAGAGCCACTGTGTACGCTGGCAAGGGTCACAGTTTCTGGACCAGCATGCTAATTGTGTTCTCATCGTACAACATTTGAGTTATGCTGGTTAAAAATGGCAAAAAAAAAAGGACTCATTCACACATTGTAGGCATTACTGCAGATGTGTTATCCACATTTAGTGAGAGATGGCAATGAGTTGTTTGGATGACTTTTTGGAGTCCTGATGAATGAAATTCAAGTACAAAAGGTTAAAAGAGTGTTATTTTGTGAAATATGAAAATGGGAAAATATGTTGTTCTTAGAGAGACAGCTAAGGTGCCAACAACTGCAATGTCCTCCCAATATAAGTAAGTAAGTAAGTAAATTTTTATTTATATAGCACATTTCTAGATAAAAGATCACAAAGTGCTTCACAGGGTATTAAAAAAACAGACAAAAGTTAACAAAATGCAATTCTAAAAAGATGTGTTTTTAGTTGTTTTTTTGATATTTCAGATATCAGAGTGGCGGGCCTCCTAACAGGCTGTTGTCCAAGTGACAGTTCCCCGTTCACGTTGCACATGCCCAGACTGCAGAGACTAGTTTCAGTCAATCTCAACTCTGTCACAAGAGCTTGGTGTGCAACCATGTAATGACCGAATGTTCCTCCTTTCCAAAATAACCCTCAACGATTTGTGAACCATCTCGGCCCGAATGTAGTAGAGCTGGCTTCCACTTGATTATGAGACAATTTATCATGTTAGATCTCATCATCAATAAATACGGTTTCTTATCTGATTTTAATGGTTCTGCAACTGCTGACAGCTGAGACAGTAAATCAACATACTGTGATCATCACTAAGCCAATATGTTTATGGTGGCAGTGTGAAAATGCTGCTGCTAAGCAGGTATGACAACTAATATACTACTGCTAATACTACTGTGCTTAAGCACATCAGCAGACTGCAAAAAATCACAACCCACACAGACAGTGAGACTGATGGGTTGAACTGAATTTCCTGGAGGAACCTAGTGGAGTAGCTTAATATTTACTAAAATACACTGATGAAAACTTTGCTCTGCTGTGGGCACTAGAGAATATTTGGTAGCACTTTCTATCAGAGCTCATCAATAATGTGATAGTCGGATATTATGGTGAAAACAAGAAGGGAATGATAGGGAGATAAGTTATTACCACTTATTTACCAAAGTTATATCAAAGTAAGAACAATTTCTTTCATCAACAATAGTTATACCTGCATTTAGGTTAAGCTAAGTAATATTACACTTAGATTTGTGAAACAGGGTAACAGGGTCCTAAAACTCCCAGCTGCCAAATCCAGGTTCAACACTTGAAATCAATTCCAAATCTAGCATCTATTTACAAAACCTTTGCAGCTGAGACAAATGTCACGCGGCTTTTGCTAGTGTTGAAAGCTATCCCAGCACCTGGATGTTGTGCATGTGAGCCCCTCACTTTAAAAACGTTGGCCCTTTCATTGTGAATAGTGTGACGTCCCATACCATAATGTAAAAAGCAAGGTAGCTCCTGGTTCTGGTATGCTAGTGTTACAGCTTAAATGTTATATATTGAAACCAATGTGATCCTCTGGCCAGCTTTATTGGCCTTTGCAATATTGCCAGGCCAATTGGCCATTGCCAATGCATCGCTTGTGGTGACCACTTGGGAAATAAAGAGGTTAACACTTTAGTATACAATAGTAAGGTCTCAGTTAATAGTTCATTCATCATTTATAAATGATGAAGTTACAATTTCTTAATAGTATTATTGCACCAAACACGTTTTTTAGAAGCAAAGGTTAATGGTTTGTGGTATAGGAAATAGGTATCAGAACAATAGTAGGCAAGTATTCAGATGAACATTGATACACATAAAGATTACAAAATGGTAAATGGCCTGTATTTATATAGCGCTTTACTAGTCCCTAAGGACCCCAAAGCGCTTTACATATCCAGTCATCCACCCATTCACACACACATTCACACACTGGTGATGGCAAGCTACGTTGTAGCCACAGCCACCCTGGGGCGCACTGGCAGAGGCGAGGCTGCCGGACACTGGCGCCACCGGGCCCTCTGACCACCACCAGTAGGCAATGGGTGAAGTGTCTTGCCCAAGGACACAACGACCGAGACTGTCCAAGCTGGGGCTCGAACCGGCAACCTTCCGATTACAAGGCGAACTCCTAACTCTTGAGCCACGATCGCCCCTATGAACTACTTTTGTATGAACTACTTTTGTGTGTTCATAAAGGTTTTTATAAATGCTTATTTCATATTGTACTTCATGTTAAATTCAGTCAGTTACTAATAGCTGACTAACTATTTTGTTTAACCACATTTAAAATGAGAGACAAGCTATACCTCACAAAGCTTCAACAAATCAAACTGAAAGGTCAGCAGGACCAAACAATCCTCAGCTATCTAACAGAAAAAGGAAACAAAGCACAACATGATATAGAACAGATTCACAACAAGATGCACACCCTTAAGGTTAACAAAATACTGAAGTGTAAGTAGGACCAGTGTGAGTTTGTAGGATGGGAGAGACACACTGAGCATCCGGAGTCACAGCGTACTTTAAGTGGAATATGAAGCACCTTCATTCAAAATAAAACATCAATATTGTTATCACAAATCATCAGTGAATATGCTTAAAAATCAAGCATGAACACCACAGAGTATTCCTCATATTAATAGTATTAGTATTCCTCTCTGTTAATAAAGCAGTGCATGGTAATGTCTCTGAAATGTTTAAGAGTTTGGAAATTCTTTACTTTGTTCCTCAAGTTCAGTTTTCCTTTTGTTTGTAGTCAGCTAGCTTTAGTTAGACAAGTGTAGCACTGTAGCAAACTTTTCCATCACTGAACATTTCAAGGCTAAAAACTCTGCCCATAAAAACTTATGGGCAGAATAACGAGATTCACTCCTAGACAACCCACCGCTTCCATAAGCTATTACCCTGGTCTGGCCATTTTGCTCTTAATAGAGTGCGGCACCAAGCCCTGTAGTGCTGGTGTCAGTATGGAGCGTATATAGCAGTTTAAGGTCAGCAAAACCCAATACAGGTGCAGTACTGAGCTTTTCAATGACGGTTTTGAAAGCAAGATCACAAGAGGGAGTCCATCGCTCACCGAAAGGTGTCTTGGGGTCATGGTACTGGACGGACTTAGCTTTAGGCTTTGTGCTTTTGCGCAAAGGAGGGTAGCCTGATGTTATGTTAGTGAGGGGCTTAAAAATGCTCGAATAGTTCTTAATGAACCGCCTGTAGTACTCTGAAAAGCCTAAGAATGAGCGGAGCTGTTTAACATCACGGGGCACCGGCCAGGTGATGAGATGAGATGAGATGATGAGATGAGATAGCCTTTATTTGTCAGTTGCAGGTCTTTTGCCCACAACCGAGATGACAGACCTTGCCGACCGTACATACAATACACAAACAACACATTGGGGAGACAGGTCAGGCTAGGTAGCGAGGAAAAAAAAACATTGAAATGTGTAACATAAAAGGATAATACAGGAATGCACAGATATCAACACACCATAACACAATAAACCCAGACAGCAACATGGGAAAGAGTTCCAGTGTGTACATCTGATCTGGGACCGCTGCAATCTTTCAACTGCGCCTCCAACTGACCCGATGTCCAGATCAGAGGGGAGGTAAGCGTTGGAGGTGGCGTTGGTGTCACGGTTCTGGGTCCGTTGGACCCAGTATTTTGAGTTTATTATATTTCGGTTTAATTCTGCTTCATGGATTGTTTTCTTATTCTCATAGTGATGATGATTATTATTTCTTGTTTCTGTTTATCCGTGCTTAAGGATTTGTTCTCAGTTATATCTCACGTTTAGTGTAGTTCAGGTTCCATGTGTCATTCTGTCTGTCTCTCAATGTTAAGTCTGCATGCTTGTTTAGTAATTAATGTTTCCTGTTTTATTGTGAAAGTCTTTGTCTTATGTTAGTGTGTGCAGCTTGGTTCCCCCCGTCTCGTTAACCCTGATCTCTCCCAGCTGTGTCTCCCTCCTGTTGCCCATTCGCTGATTACTACCCTGTGTATATTAGCCCTGTGTTTTCCTGTGCTCGGTGTCGCGTCGTACCCTCAGATTATGCCTGTGTGTTTCTTTGGTTTCTGTATTTATGTCACTTCACGTTTGGTTTTCATGTCAGCAATAAAAGCTGAGGTTCTGATTTATAATTCTGTGTTCGAGTCCTGCGCTTGGATCCTCCTCTCCGCCTGCCCGCACACAGAGCCCTGACAGAACGACGTGACCATAAGATGGATCCAGCAGACTCACCTTTTGCCTCAGAGGGAAAGTACCTTGCACAGCTGTGGGATTATTGCTGGTGCATAATTCACGCTGTGGATAACTACAAGAGGCTTCCAGAGGTAGTGTTTCTAGACAACTTCTTGTCATCCCCTACCTTCACCATAACCTTTCTGGACATTAACGGATTAAAAACGATAGTAACAGCTCTGAGAGCCAGTTTTTGTTTTGAACTGTTTGGCATGGGCGGCCCAGGGAAGGAGGATTCAGCTGCTCTCCTGGAGGCCCTCGCCACTTGGTGCTCTCGACGTCAGCAGTATGTTTTGCCAAGGTTCATTGCCAAGTCTTTCGATCCACCATTAAAGAAGAAATGCAACCCTCACCATCATCATCCAACCACACTTTCATTCTCTCCTGTGGTATGGACTGGAGCAGTTGTCATTTTCACACCACAGCAGGAGCAGCCACAGCAGAATTTCTTCAAGCCACCTTCAGCTCAGTTAGCTGATCAGCAGCCGCCTGTAGCTCAGTGTCCAGTGTCCCCTGCTCAGCATCCACTTGTAGCCCTGTCACCTACTCCACCGCTTTCATCTCAAATTCAGTCACCCGTAGCTCAGTCTTCACCCCCGCTACCCATAGCTCAGGCTCTACCACAATCAGACCTTCTCCAAACCTTGTTACAGTCCATAGCCCAGTCAGTAGCGGAGTAGTGGAGGAATCATTAGCTTTGTCATCTGCTAAGTCAGTCACTCATCTTCACCCTCAGTCAGGGGTCCCTATTGCCTCTGGTCCTGCTTCTGCTCCAGCTGGAGGGCCTGAGGAGCCAGTCCAGCCTAAGGTTTCGTCAGTTGGGGGTTTGGGAGAACCCAGCCAGCCTCAAGTTTAGGTCTGCTGGGGGTTCGGGAGAACCCAGCCAGCTTCCAGTCACGTCTGCTGGAGGGCCCGAGCCGCCCGTCCAGCTTCAAGCCAAGTTAGCTGGTGGGTCCGAGGAGCCCGCCCAGCACATCCTCACATCTGCTGATGGTCCGGGGAAGTCTGTTCAGCCGTCATCTGCTGAATCATCCCCCCCGACTTCTACATCATCACCATTGAGTGACAAGAAAAGCACAACAGAGCTGTAGGCAGCAGCTACAGACACCTTCACTGGCCCTTGTAATGCTGCAGGGAGAACTGATACAGACTGACAACAGAGGAGACTGCCTGAGACAAATTCCATTAGAAATGCTCTTGTGGAGGAGAACAGGATGCATGGCAAAGTAACAGATCAAGCTGTAGAAACAAACAGCAAACATCTAGCGCCAGACATCTTTCTGTCAGCCTGTGTGAGGACATACAGACAGAGAGATCACAGAAGAAGGAATAAACCTAAAGGCTTTGATTTAACACAATGCTACAGGCAGGTAGGGCCAACTTTACATATCAGGACACAATAAAGAAATGGGCATGCTTGACTAAGATTCTTGTTCTGTTATCCAGTTTAGAGATAAACCAGCAAGGAGAATTTTCAGGCCCTTGTGCTCTCAGTTTAGATTATGGAAATAGACACTCTCTACTTTAAGATTAGGTTTTAAACTTTCCTTTTCGAGTGGATCCATCCCTTAGTCATGTTCTTAAACAGCTCTATTAGCTTCCAGTTCACCTATAAGTGATATTGATAATGGAATCAGAAAGGCTGTGTACTTTCTCCTCCGCGTTTCTCCATGTACACTTAAAAGCCGCGCCTCCAGACACCAGTCCGTCAAACTGAAGCTTGCAGATGACACCACAGGTGCAGGTGGAGATGAGTCGGCCTATAGGAGCGAGACTGACAGTCTTGTGACCTGATGCAGTGCCAGCAATCTGGAGCTCAATGCTGCCATAACAGAGAGATGATAGTGGACTTCAGGTTGAAACCAGCCTCCCCAGATCCCATCTTGCTGTATGCCTGCCCAATGGAGACAGTGAAGGCCTTCTACTTCATGGAATCAGCACCTCCCAGGACCTAAAGTGGGATCTTAACATCAGCTCTCTCATAAACAAGGCATAGCAGAGAATGTCCTTCCTGCACCAGCTGAAAAAATACAACCTGTCAAAGTCAATGATGGTGCAGTTTTACTCCTCCATCAATTAATCATTCCTCACCTCCTCCATTACCATCTGGTACACAGACTGCAGTGTGTCTAAGAAGGTGATTGGCTACAATCTGCCTTCCCTACAAGACCTGTACAACTGCAGGACACTTAGGCAGGCAAGGAATATTGCTGGGGACCCCTCACACTGGACACAAACTGTTTGTGACACCTCCCCCTGGCTGCGGTCCATCAGAACCAACACCTCACGGCATAAGAATAGTTTTTTTCCCTGGGCTGTCAGACTACAACAACAGCCCCTCAGATCACTGTTCAGTTAACATGTTGCAATAACACACTTATTTACTCTGGCTATAAAAACTTTGCACACTGGATTCAGTGAAAGCATTTTGCACATCATGTCCCAGTTATATTTCGTCAGCTCATAATATCATATATTTCTTATTTTCTATATGTATTCAATATCTGTATCTGTTGTTAGTTAGCATATACAGCGGTCTGTCGTGTGAAAGGTGATAGGTGAAACCCGTGAAGTAGCCAACTTTATTTTTTACAATTATTATAGATGTTTAAAGGCTGTAAAACCCGTCACTACACACTTTATGCACTTTTCTCAGACAGACATGAACATTTTCACATTTTTCTCTCTTGTTTAAACTCTCAAAGTTCAAACCTTTATAGAAAAATAAGTCCAGTATTAGAGAATGAAACCAAAGGCACCCGCGGTTGCCTTTGACGGTGCAAAATTTCGTCGACATTGTTGTTTGTTAGGGAGAAAACGTACAAACATACAGTACAGCACTTCAGAGTCACACTGCTAGCAATTTATGTAAATTTGACAAGCTCAACGCATCCTGTACTGTACAGGAGACACGGCACGAGATTGACTGACAATCTACAGTCTACAGCCAATCAGGACGCAGAACACAATGCGCTGTTAAAAAAATAAATAAACGCTTGATGTAGATGGACAGCAGGTCAGGGAGCTCTGATTGAATGATGCGTTCGGTTGAGCGCACCACTCTTTGCAGATCTCGTCTGTCCTGCTTGGTGCTGTTCCCAAACCAGGTGCAGATGTTTGCCGTCAGGACGCTCTCGATGGTGCAGGAGTAGAAGTTCTTGAGCACCTTCAGTGGCAGATGGAAGTCTCTAAGTCTTCTGAGGAAGAAGAGACGCTGACGGGCTTTCTTAACCAGGGTGTTGATGTGGCAGGACCATGACAGGTCCTGAGTGATGTGGACACCCAGGTATCGGAAACTGTCCACTCTCTCCACTGGCGTGCCACTGATGATGAGGGGTTTGTAATTCCTCGCCTGCTTTGTAGTGAAGTCCACGATCAGCTCCTTAGTCTTGCTGATGTTTAGGAGGAGGTTATTCTCCTGGCACCAGGTCTCCAGGTTCCTAATCTCCTCCAGGTAGGCCGTCTCGATGTTGTCGGAGATCAGGCCCACAACAGCAGTGTCGTCAGCAAACTTGACAATGGAGGTGGTGTCGGATGTGGCTACACAGTCATAAGTGTACAGTGAGTACAGCAGGGGGCTTAAAACACAGCCCTGAGGCACTCCAGTGCTGAGTGAGATGGAGGGGGAGACTTGTTTTCCCACCCTCACTGATTGGGGTCTGTCTGTGAGGAAGTTGAGGATCCACTGACACAGTGATGAGCTGAGTCCTAGATCCGTCAACTTGGTGAAAAGCTTAGAGGGAATTATTGTGTTGAATGCTGAACTGTAGTCCACGAACAGCATCCTAACATAATTCCCTCTGCCAGTGTCCAGGTGACTCAGGGATGTGTGGAGCAGGTGAGATATGGCATCGTCTGTGGAACGATTAGTCCGGTAAGCAAACTGAAGTGAGTCGATGGTGGCAGGAAGTGAAGAAGTGATGTGATCTCTCATCAGTCTTTCAAAACACTTCATCACAATTGAAGTCAGTGCTACTGGACGGTAGTCATTGTGGCAAGCGGGCTGTTGTTTCTTTGGAAGACAATAATGGACTGTTTGAAGCACGTGGGAACCACAGCTTGGGCCAGGGAGAGGTTGAAGATCTCCGTGAACACCGGTGCTAGCTGGTCAGCGCAGGCTCTAAGGACCCGGCCAGGGATTGCATCTGGTCCTGCTGCCTTCCTGGTGTTCACCCTCCTGAAGGTGTTCCTCACGGCATGCTCTGTGATGACGAATGCATTTTCTTCACTGGTGCACTCCGAGCGCGCGCAGCCGTTTGTTGTTTTAATTGCTGCGGCGTCGAAGCGAGCATAAAACGTGTTCAGCTCATCAGCCAGTGAAGCATCTGCATTCATCATTGAAGAAGCTGGTCGTTTATAGTCCGAGAAGCTTCTTCAGAACTGAAGAAGTTTCTCGGATGAGAGGTGAAACGTCTTCAAGCAACTTAAAGAAGTCCAGACGCTTTTCTTTGCAAGCTCCTTTGACTAAAGTCAAACATAACTTTTAAAAACACAAGTATAGGCTCATGAGCCCTGATGGTAAAAAACTACATTTCCGACAAAAATGAGTCACTTCCGGTTTCGGGCAGGTCATGGCGGACATGCGAAGTTCGCGCTGACGTCTATTCCAACGTAGGAAGTGTTATGAACAGCTGATCGGATCGGCAAAGCGTGTTTCTGGAATATTATGTTTTTGTTGCTGCAAGTGCTTTTTATGCAGTTTTTGCAAAGCTATATGTGGAAGGAAACCTGTGACCTAGGACAAGCTGATGGCATAAGATGTAAGTACAACTCCTCCGGTTTCATATGCAAAAAAAATTATTGCGCTAGCTTAGCGGTTCCGGTTCTACAGGGATTTAAAAATAGTTCGCAAAACGGAGGTGCTGCTCTGACCAGCTTTAAAGGGTTAATAACCATTTAAAACTAAATCGGATATTTCTGCATTCAATAAGATTCATTCAAGATTCAAGAGCTTTATTGTCAATACAGTAGTATACACAGTATTAGTACTGTGAAAGTCTTGAGTAGCCCCTCGTTACTTTATAGTTTGTTTGCAAGGAGCCAGATGTTCATAATTTTTTAAAGCGGTTTTGAGCAGTGGTTTCCCAAGGTCTTCTGAACGTCTTATAAAGGCTTTTTGGTCATTAGCTGCTTTTTCACTCACTTGGAGTCCAGTCCTTGTGCCTTAACATTTTGTGTCGAACATTTTGTGTGTTTGTTATACCGCTTGATACCAATCTATGAGTCATTCATGCATAATAAAAGCACCTATAGTTGTGGTCACAAATGTGTACCCACTAATGCTTATTTTGCCCTTTTGATTCCTTTGAACTGTTCTTTTTCCAGGGTGGAATGGCTCCTACAGCTGTCTAAAGTCTTCAGTGATTTTAAAAAACAAATATTTGGTGCACAAGTTTCAATTACTTTTTTCTGGTCTACACAGGGTCAAATATACACAAAAACATTTACATTATTTAATAGGTATTGCTGAATTTTCTATATTGTATTTTAACTTGGCAAAACCCAGGCCTATTACATTATTCTTAATGATGCTGATTGACTATAACTGGTAGCTGCCCTTTGCTGGCATGAATACCAATAAACAAAAAACAAGTTCATTATTTGCCAAAATCAGAAGAAAATGATAAAAACATGTTTTAGGATGTTCAGGAAGAACTACCAATGCTCAGGTCAGCCATGAACTGGAAACTACTGGAACACCAGTGTCATTGTCCATAGTGAAGCAAGACAGAACGGGACAGAAAGGGTTGCAACAACAACAAAAAAAAACCCTGCTCCAAAATCAATACATTTAAACTCAACAGAAATTTGTAGTTGCCCAGATGGAAATCTTTTCTATTGTGGTCTAATGGCACAAAGACTGAACTATTTGGTCACAGTGACTGGAAGTGTATGTTTAATAAGAAAGGAAGCCAGGCCATTAAATTAAACTCTGCCAAGAAAAGTCATCAAATATGACACCTAAAGTGCTATGAAACTTTTTGGGATAGTTTTCAAATCATCAAACAAATTGTGACAAAGAAGTTTATTAAGGGGAAAAGCTCTTCAAATCTAACTGTGATTAGCCACATTTTTCAGAAAGCTTCAAACACGAGTGAAACATCCCAGCAGTTAAACAAGTTGAGAGCAAAAGAAGAACTGACAGCTGTGAAAAACTATTTAGAGCAAATAAACAATGGGGAAATACAGAAAAAAATCCAGACCTCACACAGTGATGCAAATGACCCATCAGTTAATCCATGTCCTGTTTCTCATTAGATTTGGTCTCATTGGAAGGACGGCTGTCCAGAAGCCAATCTTAAGGAACAGAATCATCAGAAAAGGCTGAAGCATGCCAGACTACACAAGAACTGGACTTGAAATCAGCAACAAGTCTGAAGGGGTTAACAATTCAATTCAATTTTATCTATATAGTGCCAAATCACAACAACAGTCCCTATAAAGGTGCTTTATATTGTAAGGTAAATACCCCAAAAGAATACAGAATTACTCCAGCAATCAGATGACCCTCTGTGAACAAGCACTTTGGCAATAGTGGAAAGGAAAAACTCCCTTTTAACAGGAAGAAACCTCCGGCATTAGAAAGCTCATTGACCAGTTTGGGTGAGGGGAGGGAGACAGGACAAAAGACATGCTGTGGAAGAGAGCCAAAGATTATTAATAACTCATAATTAAAGGCATAGTGGTGTATAAACACACAGTGAGTGAAAAAGGGACGCCTCGAAGGGTGGATTCATGATCACCTAATCCAGTCCTAACTATAAGCTGGCAGTGTGGTGGCAGGGTGGTTAGCACTGTGGGCTCATAGCAAGAAGAGCCTGGGTTTGAATCTCGAATCTCTTTCTGTGTAAAGTTTGCAAGTTCTCCCATTTTTGTGGGTTTTCTCCAGCTTCCTCCCAAAGTCCAAAGATATTCAGTTACTGAAGATGGTTAATCAGTGATTCTAAATTACCCACGAGTGGGAAAAGTTGTCTCTTTCTCTATGTTAGCCCTGGGACAGCCTGGTGACCTGTCTAATATTATGGCCTGTTTATGGTAGTTGGGATAGGCTTGAGCTCCTCAGCAACCTTGAATTGAATAAGTGGAAGAGAATGGATGGATAGCAACAACTTCATTTTTCAGAATAACAATGACCCCAATCAAAATATCAATGCAGTGAAAGCATACCTGGATAGAAAAACACATAATGGAACATTATCTGTCATAGATTCACCTCCTAAGAGCTTGGACCAAATCATTACTGAAGCCGTGTGTGATCATCTTGATGACAAACATAACAGAGGGCAGCCAACATCTAAGAGCAACTTTGAAATGTCCTTCACGAAGCATGAAGAACCTTTCTTGAGGAGTAGTTACAGAAATTACAAGTGGGCTTGGACAGAGTTCAGATGGTGTTGAAGAGTAAACTTCGTCATACCAAAGATCGACTTTCAAACAGAATACAAACTCTGCCTTTACAGTGTTTTATAAACTGTATTTCCACGTATGTTTGAACATTTCAGTAAATCACTGTACCTATATTTCATTTTTCTATCAAAATACAAATAGAGGTTAGATGGCTCAAGACTCTTGAACACTACTGTAAATTTTTAAGGTTTGTCTTAATGCACTTTAATATAACTGTAATGCATGCAAGTTAACCAGAGGTTTTTAAACTAGTACTGTCGGCTGCCAGTGCTACCCCTCGGCTTGCCATAGAAACACCTATGGCATCAATTCAAAAACCTACTTCCCCTCATTCTCAAATTAGCACATTCACAAGATTTTCAGAAAACTTTGACTCTCATGAATCTCATTGACCTTTGACCTTACGGTTGAGGTCAATGAGACCTTCCGAGATTTTTAATAGATGCACTGAGGTATCAATTTCAAACTCCTACATTGCCTCATCCCTGAGTTATCACATTCACAAACCTGGGTGTCAACGTCAATGTCTTGCATTTGGCTTTTCTCCTCTCCTGTGAGGCAGTAATTGAAATATACGTCAATGCACTCTAAGCTATGGAGTAGAGTGTTGACTATGGGAATTTGTATCACCTGTTAACAAAAGCCCTGAGCTCTGTGTACTCTTCAGAGTTTACAAAACATTAGTAACTGCCAGTTTTGCTTGTTTGCTTATTTTTTTTTTGTCTTTTTATTAAAAAAAAACAACCTGTGTACTGTTTTAATAAGACACTGTGACCTTTCCACTTTCTTACAGTCTCTGAATGTCCCTCTGCGCATTGCTGAGTTTGTGAGCTTCATATTGAAATATCAGCTGCTGTATGTTTTCCTCCCTACATCTGGACATTTTGGATTCCAGCAGCATTCCTGTTCTATCCTTGGCCTCCAAATCTCTGTAATAACTCTCTGTACTTCTTGCGAAGAGGCCTTAGTCATGTCAGGCTTTGTGCCTGTTACATGATCTTTACATGGCACTTTTTGTAAATATATCAACTCACTCATTGTATATATCACATGCAGAAAGAGCGAACTATTTTTTTGTACACTTTTGTACAGGCCTTGGATCCTCCTGAAATTATCTGCTTGCAGTTATTGGCATTTGTTCTTGTCCAGCAGTAACAAATAACAAACAGCCAATCTCGTTGCCTATGTTTGTTATTTGGAATCTCTGTTACACTGAATGTAAGAACTGCAGTAGCTTAAAGTGCTGTGTGTTTGGTTTGTTTAACTCACCTCCAACTATACATTAATTAAAAAAAAACCTTTAAAAAAAACCAAGCAAACCTTTAATATTTGCGAACATTTACTGTTCTCTTTTCACTTGCAAAGATGTGAAACTAAATATTTACCTGACAGCTGCACATTAAGCGCAAATGAAGTAAATGAAACTTTGGTGTTACTCTTTGACTTGGAGAAAAGAGGCAATGCTGTAGCTTACTTACATCAAATATTCGCTCTACATACACCTCCTCATTGACCTTCTCCCGCAGCATGTCCTGGGAATGACGGACAAATGTCACATAACTGTCAGCTACATCCATCCCTGGCTTCTGTAAATAACCCGGAAAAAGGAGAAAAAGACATCAAATAAAAATCGTCTTTGCTTAGAAAAACAGTAAAAATGACAAAGTGTATTTTGGAAGGTACATGATTTACTCCTCATGGTGACACTTTATAATGACTATACACTTAAAAGCTTTAGTAAAGCATTAATGAATACTTAACTTGCTGGTATGTAATTTATAAACATGGATATTTTATGGCGTAATACACTCGTACATGTTTAATAATAGCATTTTTATGAAATTTTATGTCATCTACAAAAAAGTTATTAAACAGCTGTTCATAGTTCACGGTATCATTTAGCAACTGATGAAAGAAGAACTTAGATGAAAATGTATGCATATATGAAACTAGTTGGTTGAGTGTGTACTTATTTTATTAGCTGTTAGCTTTAGTACTTTGTGTGATCTCAAATTAATTGAGGTCACACAACAAGGTTTGCCTTACAAAGCATTCACAAATGAAAGTGAAAGGTCAGCCGGATCTCAAGTCTCAGTTATCTTCACAACAGAGAAAGGAAACAGACAAAGCTCATAGTGATACAGAAAATACAAATATTTATTGCATGATGCAAAAATATCTCACTTAAAAGCAGAATATCGAAATGGATGTTGGACCGTAATGTGAGTGTGTTTAGGTGTGTTTAAGATAGAAAGAGAAACAATATTATCTTAACCTCTTAAGCCCCAGGGGGGTTTCTGAGCTTCCTGCTCGAAAATGTAATGCCCAAATTTAATTGATTATTTCTCTGCAATTACAAACTCTGTCCTTACAATCTTGGTATCAAAATAAAGCTAACACTTGGGAAATTTCATCAGAGGTGTAAATATTGAAGCAGATATTACTGTGTCAAAGTTACTGAGACTGGAACACAGAAAAAGTAAGTAGATTTTATCCTCGCCTAATTTTTATTTTTAATTTTAGCATATAACCCTTTTAAAAATATGCCTCAGATCACATTTGGTTCCAGAAATTCAGTAACCAACATATAAACATCATCTGTGCAAAGATTTATGTTTCTAAAGTGAAACAGTGAAAAATTACAGCCCTGTCAATACATGAATATCCAGACGTTGTACAAAAATGTCCAATTTTGGCACACAATTGGACACCATGCCAGTTGATTTTTTAGGTATTAAAGAGCAGAAATTAATAAATTTTATTAACAGGCCTAAAAATGCTTTTTTAAAATATATTTTTGAAGAATTAACCACACATTTACATGGTAATGGCCCTTTTCTGCAGTGCGCATGAAGCGTTTAATTGGTCTCTGGCCCTTTAAACTCTGAGGGGCTGTAACTTTGGTTTCTTTTGGTCAATTTGCATGATTGACACCTCTTTTTAATCGTTTGAGCCAATAGATTCACAGTAATGATGCCACGTTCACGTCACTTCAACCAATCAGACGTTGTAATGCCAAAACCCACGTGGCCCAAATTTACTGCATGTGGCGTCTGTCCAGTCACGTGTCTGTAGGTGGGTCTAAAATGGAGGTTGTTGACGGAAAACGCTCTGATGCGCTAGGTAGGCATGGTAACTACTGGTAATCACGTGGCTACCGGCTACCGGCGAAAATAACGGAGGAAATCGGGACGGTAAGCCAATTTCTGTCTTAGCGCATTTGCGCCGCTGTGTGTTTTTGTGGTCTTCTTTTGCGGCTCATTCAGTGAATTTTGGTCTGATCGTGGTGAAACTTGGTGTGTGGAGTCAGTGATAGCCCTGGAAGCTAACCAGCCTATCTTTAGCCGGTTACATGAAGTCTGAAGAATTTCTGGTTCGGTTTTGTTTGTTTAGCGGACTTCTGCGCATTTACATAACTGCTCGTTTAATCACGGCTTGTTTTCGGTGTGTTTGGTGGTTGTAGAAATGGTTTATATGACATTTTAGCTGAGATTCTGAGGTTTCTGTGGATACCACACATGTCTATATTTATTAAATATAATAAATACTAATAAAAAGCATGTAAACATAAGTTTAATACCGTATTTTCACGACCATAAGGCGCACTTAAAAGTCTTAGATTTTCTTCAAAAAGTACGGCGCGCCCTATAGCGCAGTGCGCCCTGTGTGTTGTAAGGAGGACGTAGTAGAGAACACCATGAGAACGCTAAAGGGTGAAGTGTGGGCGTTGATCGTATATACCGGACAATCGCACTATGTGGAACATCGTTGTTTTAACAACCCTGAAAATGGCAAAGAGACACGCTTATGAAGCACAGTTTAAACTGAAGGCCATCAGCTATGCGGAGGAACATGGAAATCGAGCAGCGGCGAGAGAATTTAAGATTAACGAATCGATGGTTCGCAAATGGAGGAAGCTAGAAAACAAGCTCCGGCAGGTCAAGAAAACGCAGCTGAGTTTCCGCGGACATAAGGCGAGGTGGCCCGAGTTGGAGGAAAGACTCGAGCGGTGGATCATCGAGCAAAGAACGAGCGGGAGAAGCGTTTCGACGGTCACCATTCGGCTAAAAGCAGTTTCACTAGCTGAAGAGATGAACATTGAACATTTCCAAGGAGGTCCGTCTTGGTGCTTTCGTTTTATGAAACGGTGCCATTTTTCCATCCGGACCAGGACTACGGTAGCGCAGCAACTTCCAGCGGATTATAAGGAAAAGCTGGCCATCTTCCGCTCCTACTGCAGCAAACACATCGGCGACAAAAACATCCAGCCCAGCCACATCACAAACATGGACGAGGTCCCGCTCACTTTTGACATCCCGGTGAGTCACACTGTGGAGAAGAAGGGGACCAGCACGGTAGCGATACGCACAACGGGGAGAAAAGTCTTCTTTTACTGTTGTGCTTGGCTGCCATGCTAATGGACAGAAACTGCCGCCTATGGTGATTTTTAAGCGAAAGACTTTGCCTAAAGAGAAGTTTCCAGCAGGAATCATCATTAAGGCAAATGAAAAGGGCTGGATGGATGAGGAAATGATGAAAGAGTGGCTGAGGGAGGTGTATGTAAGGAGACCAGGTGGTTTTTTCCACGCATCACCATCGCTCTTAATCTGTGACTCTATGCGTGCCCATCTCACAGCCGATGTGAAAAAACTAGTGAAACAAATGAACTGTGAGCTTGCTGTCATTCCGGGAGGCCTGACAAAGGAACTCCAACCGCTGGACATCGGTGTGAACCGCCCGTTCAAAGTAAGGCTGCGAGCGGCCTGGGAGCGATGGATGACCGATGGAGACCACAGTTTCACCAAGAGTGGAAGGCAGCGCCGGGCGAGTTACGCCACAATTTGCCAATGGATTGTAGATGCTTGGGCTAACATGTCTGCTGGCACTGTTGTTCGAGCTTTCGCAAAAGCCGGCATCGTTTCCGAGGAGCCGCACGGCACGGAAAGTGACTCTGACGGTGAAGACAGTGAACCTGGCATGTTTGATGGAGATTTAGCGCAGCTGTTCAATTCAGACACAGAGGATGAGGACTTCCATGGGTTTGATTGAGCCCAAAGAGCCGGATGAACTGGTAGATTGTCACCCGACTGGTTACAAACACACTGAGTGACTACTGAACATTAAGAGACTTCAACTGACTTTTAAAAAACGAACAAAAAAAAAAAAAACAAGCAGCACAAGAGTCCAGATTAAACCAAAAACAGGACAACACAAAACAAGACTAGTCATGAGGCCACAGTAAAGTCTGGGGGTCGACCCGGAGGTCGACAACACAAGAGCCAAGACAGATCAGGGGGCCGACCGTGCACATGGCAACGGCGGCGACGGGCAAACAGTTCTGGAGGCCGACCACTTGGAAGGCAGTGGCGGCCACTGAGCAGGTCTGGAGGTCGGCCGCGGCGACAAACCCTTAGAGAGCCACCTTAGAGGCCCGGAAAACGGCCGGCAGAGGCGAGGTGGAACGGGTCGAGCTGGCTCTGACGGCGGCGTGACAACCGCAGGACCAGGCGAGGCAGGACCAGGCGTGGATGAAGACACGGAGGCCGGACCAGGCGTGGATGAAGACACGGAGGCCGGACCAGGCGTGGATGAAGACACGGAGGCCGGACCAGGCGTGGATGAAGACACGGAGGCCGGACCAGGCGTGGATGAAGACACGGAGGCCGGACCAGGCGTGGATGAAGACACGGAGGCCGGACCAGGCGTGGATGAAGACACGGAGGCCGGACCAGGCGTGGATGAAGACACGGAGGCTGGACCAGGCGTGGATGAAGACAGCGGGACGGCTGCGGAACCTGACGGCAGCGGGACGGCTGCGGAACCTGACGGCAGCGGGACGGCTGCGGAACCTGACGGCAGCGACGCTGCAGGCGGTGATGCAGGCGGCGA